>NC_079428.1:10775445-10784444 GCF_026213295.1 Gadus chalcogrammus | reverse complement strand
GGAAAGACAGAGGGTGAGAACGTCAAGCTAACGTCAAAGAGAACCCGGTGAAACTTCTTCAACGAGCCCGGATGGAACCTCAACGTTCCTATCGTCACCCTTGCCCTTTCAAGATATACATTATGCAAAAAGTAATAAATGAGCGAAAGAAATACTAGTTTATTCTCCTTGTAGCCCTAAGGGAAAGGCACACACCTTTACCACATACACTACCCATCACACACACATTGCATAGACCCACACTCATGAACCACACACACACACACACACACACACACACACCTTGGCGTAGCGCCGCAGGAAGCGGTAGGGAATGGGGATGTTGATGTCGAAGCCCAGCGTCTGCAGGATGCTCGTCTCCATGGCGATGACCTCCTCCCGTCTGTAGGCGTCGTCGCAGATGTACATGAAGTCGTCGACGCAGGGGGGGCTGCGCTCCTGTAACCGGGGGGGAACGCCGGAGTCATGGCCCGGATCTACCTCAAAACTTCCCGGCCCGCCTCGGCAGGAGTGATAAAGCGTTTCAGTGAGCTGGGTTCAGCCGCGAGACACTCTATGACTGCGGCACGCTCCCCCCCCGCCTATATGTGCAGATCCAGTCTTATACATTTTTTATTGGTTTGCCTTTTGAAACATTTTATGTACTCATTCTTTATTGCAATTTCTGGGTTGTACATCCGTTGTGGAATGCACTCATCGTAAGTCGCTTTGGATAAAAGTGTCAGTAATCGGTGTAATGAGAGAGGAGGGGCGCAACGTAGTCATTGAGATGGTTGCTTAATGACACGAGTCGTGGAGGGAGGAACGGCGGGGCAGAGGGAAAAACCCACTCGTTAAGGGGGGTATGGGTGGCCAATGAGAGGCAGCGGTGGGTTAGGGGGGGGGGGCGGGCGGGGAAAGATTAGACTGGCTGGGTCCCCTTTATTGCTCGTAGTAGCCAACTTTGATTTGGTCGCAGATCTGACACTTTGTCTCTGAGAGGGAGCCATTTGGATTAGGTCTCAAGTGTTTGGCCCCGTTTCAAGACAAGCCTGGCTGTCATGAGACATCCCTCCTGGAACCCGCTTGTATGTTCAGACTAACCGTCTGTCTCACACATATAAACACAGAGGAAGACGGACAGACAGTCTCTCTATGTGTACGCCGTCATGCCCAGACCTCAAACTTGGAGGCGATAAGCATGGTGGTGGATCCGATGAGCTGCAGCGTTTCCCTGGCGACGGGCGAGATTGACAGGAAATGGTCGACCAGCTTCACCGCCAGATACAGCGTCTCGTGGTTCAGCTCAAAGTTCTCCTGCAACACACACACACACACACACACACACACACACACACACACACACACACACACACACACACACACACACACACACACACACACACACACACACACACGATGTTGAGGAAGTTCTACATAAATGCAAACTTCTGTGTGGGTACTCTGTCTCGAGTGAGACAGCTTGTACAGAAGACTGAAAACTTTTAAATAAGTGTTCCTCACCTCAACTTTTTGCTGCATATTTATTGTTTGTTTTTTACAGCCCATATTTCTGACTTTAGGATACCCTCTGGCACACAACCACCCACACACTAGGGGTATGAAATAGGGTTAGGCAATCATCTCTATATTCATATTAAAAAAAATTGATACATCCAATCCCCAGGGGCCAGCGGGAGTTACATCAACTACAAGCAATAAATATTGATAGAAGCTCTACATTTTAAATATTGAATCGCTAAAAAATATGAAAACGCCATGTCACCTTTATCAAAACAGCAACTCCCTTTTAAAGTCTGTATGTCTGCTTGGTGGGACAATATCACAGCATCATATCACGTATAGCGGTGTTATCTTATCACAATCCAAATAATATCCAGTCAGTCACTACTCTTACGGAGTAAAGATTAGGTGAGCAGAAACATGGCGATCAGAGATAGGGTGTCAGATCCATGGAAAGGCGGAAAGGGTGCTCCGAATGAGCCTCTTCATTTTCGAGCTTCCTTTGTCATTCTGGTGCAGCCACGCACATTCGGCCAAGCGGCCCATTGAAAGTATCCTGTGCTAGGCAATGAAACACGTGCAGGTGCACCCACCTGCACCTCCACAAGCCAGTCCACCAGGATGGACCTCATCCCGGGGTTGAGATTGGGCTGGAAGGACATGTAGTCCGAGAGGACAAACTTCTCCTAAACAGCCGCAGAGAGAGAGTGAGAGTGAGAGTGAGAGAGAGAAAACTACAAATCAGGTACAGCCGTGACTATACAGTGGTAAGAGGACAAAAAATAATATATATATAAATTAGTGCAGTCAGTTAAACGCGTTATTAACGGCGTTAACGATTTCAACACTGTTAATTTTTTTTTTTTCTTTGGCTCTAAACAAAGAAGCAGCAGCCTGACTGCTATGTTCCAGGCAGTATGTTTGTATGATTATCGTTTAATTGCACTATAGGCTTTTTTTTTTGTCTCGTCCTGTTTTGATCCGTATATGCCAATGTTGTTATCAATAAAAAAAACATTTGCACAAGGCAAGCCGATGCACTTCTCCATGTTGATAAGAGCATTAAAATTAGAAAAAATTATGGGACAAAGAAATCAAGGGATATTTAGCATACAAAAAAAATTGCGATTAATCGTGAGTTAACTATGACATTAATGCGATTAAATATTTGAATTGCTTGACAGTACTAATATAAATCACAAAAAACAATCTAGGGTGTTCATACTAGAGCTGGGCAGTGTGGTCCCAAAACATTAGTACCGTAAAAATGAAAATAATCACGGTATGTATCACGGTATGACACTAGCAGGTGAGCTAAGTGCCGTTGCTTCATATAAGGACTGCCGTATGTCAATGTTTAAACACGG
The DNA here is from genome assembly GCF_026213295.1 of Gadus chalcogrammus. Taxonomy (NCBI): domain Eukaryota; kingdom Metazoa; phylum Chordata; class Actinopteri; order Gadiformes; family Gadidae; genus Gadus; species Gadus chalcogrammus. Next base: position 10,781,574 of record NC_079428.1, on the reverse strand, counting down.
GCAGAATAGATCAATACGTTCTGCCCACAAAACGGCTGAATCAGTATGACCCTGGTTCGGGTTATTTGTCTTCCTTTCTGGCGAATTCCTCATCCAGAATAGTGCAGGTATTTTCTTTCTTTGCTCTTCAACAGTGCTAAGGCCTGCGCCACCATACAGCCACGCCATTAGTTCCAGCGCTGCTCCACACCTTGGCGCGCAGCGCCATCCATTAAAACCCATTACATTAAAACACAGGGAAAGACCTTGAAACAACCTTGATGTTTTTTACATTGAAGCTCTGCCGTTACCAAGTCGCACTCAAACCGAGAGCGGACCTGAAAGCCGCCGACTACCGCATGCAACAATTAATTATGATATTTAGCGGGATAGAGGGATATTCAAATATATTATTAAAATCAAATTTCATGTCAAAACAAGTCTGTGTGAACCAAGCGAACCGTTTCAGAAATTAAATGGGGAAAAAGACAACGACTACGTTGGGTAAATGTCAGTGTCACGACAGCCCTAGTATTCTCAAACGTTACACGATGGCGAAATGCGCCTCGGGAGTGGGGTGTGCAGGGGGTCTGAACGCGTCTCAAATTAACATGCCTTCACACGAACACATAAGTGACAAGTGCTTCTCTTTTTCTTCCAATCACTTCAAAGGGTCGGCTTGAATTCTTAGGGCAAATCCCGGTGTACTTTCTACACAGATAATACCGTCCACCCCTAGTTCATACGGTCTTCAATACAAACAACCACAGTAACAGGCAGCGTGGTCCTTAGCCAGTTGTGCCGCTGGCGAGTTGGGTTAATCCGCTAGTTAGCGTCGGCTTACCTCTCTGCGCTTCAGGTAGTCAAAGATCTCCTTGGCGTACTCCGGGGCCATGCAGCAGTCGTCCCAGTACTGCAAGTCCACGTCAAACTCCCCAGGGACCTGGCCAGACCGGAGACGTCCGATGAACATAGAGACATGCATGTGGATGTTTTGTCTCCTTGCCGATAAAGCTGTGTTGAATTTGAGTCCCGCTGTCCCGAGAGCGACGGGGGGGGGGGGGGCTCACCTCGGGTCTCTGGGGGGCCGGGAAGGTCCGGGGGGCCGTGGGGGTCTCAGCGGCGACCTCCAGTTCTCCTACTGTGGTCGCCAACTCCTCCACCTCCGTCTTGAGCTTGCTCTCCACCTTCAGCTCCTCCTGCTGGGTCGAGACCTCGCTCTTTATCTCCACCTCCTCCACATCGCTCTTTATCTTCACCTCCTCCACCTCCACCGAGAGGCCATCAGAACTCAACGAGGACGACCTAGAGAGACACAGAGGGACGGAGACAAGGAGGGGAGAGACACACAGAAGAGAGAGGGACAGAGAAGAGAGAGACACCGGCAGACAGAGAGCAGAGGCACATACAGAGAAGATGAAGGGCGGAACAGAGAAAAGAGAGAGACAGAGAAACAGAAGAGAGACAGACAGAGCATTAAGAACGATCCCTACACGGTAGGATTTTACTTTGTCATCTTTGTGACTTTCGCCCTCTTGAATTGTGTTTGCTCACTGTTTGAGGTTGGCCTGTTTCCTGGAGGTCACCGTCTTGGTGATTGGCTTCTTTGTCGGCTTCTTAGTGGCATCCTTCTTCCTGCCAGGTAGGCAGATCTGGACCTTGTGGGCCTGGGGGTCATAAATATACAAACACAGATAAAAAAAAAAGAAAAGGAGGATTAGGCTAGGATGCAGCCACTAAACACTCTGAACATAGGGAACATCCATTATCGCTGTAGGGAAGATACTTAGATTAGTGTTCAAGATATTTCAATCTGATGGAACACCAAGTCATTTTCTTGTAGAAACATGTCATTAAGGAGCCATTGAGGGTCATCTTGCATGAGGATGCCTACGGGTGAACTACAGACATTGAGGTTTTTAACACAGTACTTTCATTCTGCAAGTCATCACTCCTATCCCCTACTACACTATCCTGCGACCACCTCCTCATTTTACCGTGTGCTGGAATAACAACAGTCTTGGTTTTGATTGATCCTGGAATTGTGTTCCGTCTCTGCACACGTGTGCAGAAACATAAGTCAGAACTCCATGAACCCAAGTTCTCCTACCACACACACACTGAAGCCACACAACCAGAAACTAGGTTCACCAGGGCCTACAGCTTGACTCCTAAACAGCCCCCCCCCCCGCCACATCAGAGCCGAACAAGCGCTCTAAAGGGCAATCTGCAACTTCTCGAACCAGAACAGAATGAGCAAATTACCAATTAATTCAAAGTCGTGTTTAAACTTTAAAAAACACCACAGCATTTCTTTATAGATTATAAATAAAAATGACCATCAACTTCGTTGTGTGGCAATTAGAGTTTCCATTCTATAACAGACTAAACCAAGTTAGACTAGATGCCATCTAGAATTCACAATTTCTCACCTTTGAACCCCTTGATTCATTAAGCTTCCAGTTAGCCTGCAAATGGCGAGTGTTCTAAATCACAGCACAACCAAGCCTTACAAATCTAAACCAGAGACATCACATGCCCTAGGCGACATACCATAATATATTGGCCCCTTGAGCAGCAAAACACACATTACCGATTACAGTAGACTACGCTTTCACAGCAGTACATTGCAGTCATTGTAGCCAATTAGAGCAGTCACACTTGATCATCATAACTAACTCATTTTTAAATCTCGGGGCACAATTCAAGGAATTTAGCTCAACAAACAGTATACTAGATAGACTTAAATGAATTGGGAGCATGGATGTGTAACATTGAAATGGAAACTATAATTGTAAACTGATTCTTAAAACCATGCCCACTATCGATTAAATTTATGTGCCGTCGTCATCTGCTTAAATCGACCACAGAAAAATATTCTCATTTTAAACTCAGTACTTGTGTTTCATGTAGAGCAGTGGATAAATAGATCAAAGTCGGCGGTGTGGACATACGTTAGTGATGTCAACAAAGGCGGTCCTTTTCTTGGGGGCCCCGTGTGGGGGGGACGATGACCTCTTCACCTGAGGGCCATCCTCCTGAACCGGAAGGTACAAGGGTTTGCATTAACACCAAAGTTCAAAGTCGAAAATCAAGTTGTTTTAGTTATAATATGCACAGCAAAGCATAGGGTCATACTGAACAGGGAGCTTTCTTGTGACAATGGCAAGCAAAAAATATTGAGATATCTTATAATTCAAAAGAGACACAAATAAGGGCAATGATAGCTCAAATTTGGCAGGACAAGCAAAACATAATACCTACATACAGATGTAAAAAAAATGTAGGTGAATATTTTAATGAAGATGATAATCTTACCACCTAATAAAGTGGTTAGGTGGTAAGTAGTTAATTTTAGGTAGCATTTTAACTAGGAGGGGAGATTTAAATCGGTCCAAGGCGCCCTGCAAAGCACCATTGTTCTGCAGGCCGGTGGCCCGCCAGGCTATTTAAATGTTGCAGGCTCCTACCCAGGCTATAGGCTCCTAGGTTTAAAGTTGGTTGAATGAGACGTTTACCTTCTTCTCCGGGTTAACGTTGCCCAACCTTGGTATTTTGCTGGCGAGGCCAGTCGTGGGTTTCTTTCCCCGTGTGAAAGGCATTGCTTCTTAATATTCCTTGGCGGTTTCTTGCAGTCGTTTTAAAAATGAAACACAGGGGTCACTAGAAGAAAGAAGCATAAAATTGGCGGGTCAGTTGAAAAAAAATGCAATGTATCGATATTCCACTTTGAAGTTGCCAACAATTAGCATTACCATCTGACCAATACAAAGTTTAACAAAGTATATTTGCAGCGTTAGAAGACACTGAACACTGCATGCTTCCGTTACATGTGCAAGTCTGTCCGCAATGAGACGTAGCCATGTCACTTTATCACTTCCGATTTCAATAAAAGTAAGTCATAAAAAGTTCTCTGGAAGGTTTTCCTTACCGTGAGGATAATTCTCGGTGAAAACAGACTTCATGTAAGCTGTAATACTCAATGATTTCAGGCAAGCTTCACTGCGTTGAACAGTTGTTTGTTTCAAAGGTCCAAAACTCAAAGTGGGATTGCTGGGATTCCAAATGTTGTGCCCTGCATACCCATTGGCTGGAATTCCACTGCCGCCAACCAATCAGAAAGCTGCGTGGAATGCCGTTGTTAAGGGGTGCTTGTTTTATTGGTAGAGTCAACCGTCAGACGGTCTAAAAACATATACCATGGTATATTAGCGCTTCAAAAACACTTAATATGTAAAATAAAGGTCAAACATAGATTTTTTTTACATTATATTCTATTTTAGGATTATCATGGGTCATGGACCATGTATATTGTAGATCACCGCCCGGCTTAACCGACTGCTCAACAAGAAATCCACTTTATAAAGTAGGCGGGGCACTGGTATTTTCAAACTTCTTAGCAACCAATAAGAGCTCAGTATTTGGTACTTTGTTGACGTTTTTCGTCTAGACTGAGCATGTTAGCTTCACAAGAACATATCTCATAATTTCTCGGTTTTGAGCGCTAGATTTTCTAGTTTTGAGTGCTAGATGTTTCAAGATAATACACACATGTCGGTTTTACCATGAATATTGAAAACTTAGAAAGGATGAAACTCATGTATGTTGTTTAATGTTCAAATAATAAAGTACATCTCTAATTAGGACTATCTTGATCAAAATACTGTGAAATCAAAAAAGATGATTCATTATTGTTAATGAATACAAACAAATTATCATACTTACTTCAAAAGTAGGCAAATATTCCAAAATATTGGATCCAAGATAGAACCACATTTGGATCAAAAATGTGCTTTATTTTGATAAATTGTCAGTTGATAAACTTACCGATATCACGGGCCGTCACCAGTAATACAATGTGTACTTATAGACTATCTGCATATTGTATAACCTTGCATGTTTTATTTGGTCTTCTGTTTCTACCATTCTCATCCAAGGACAAATGTGTTTCATAATGGAGAGAAATATGCTTTAGTTTTCGGTTTTGTTTCCATCTCACAGTGTTGGAAGCTCACCAGTTTTGAGTATATATATATATATATACATACATATACATACATATATATAGAGAGAGAGAGAGAGAGAGAGAGAGAGAGAGAGAGAGAGAGAGAGAGAGAGAGAAATAACCACACATATACATAGTACCACACACACACATACAGACACACACACACAAGCAAACACACGATCATTCACACCTTGTGGACACGCACAGGAAGAGAAACTAAACCTGAGTTTCAATCCACTTCCTGATCACCACATTTGCATCTCTGACAGTTCTCTGTCAAGACCGGCCCGCTCGCTGCCCTGGTAAGCCCGACAACTCCACTCCATCTCTACCTCACAACGATAGAAGATAAAGCATTAAGACGTAGAATATTACAGGTTAGTGACCTGTCTCTGTGTTCACTGACTATGGATTCAGTGGTAATTGGTCTATTGTCTGTCTATTGGTCTGATTGTAAATCGTAGTGTAGTATAAGTATAGTTGTGTAGTATTTATAGTATTTTAATAGTATGTGGCCACGCTAGTTAAAAGCGTGATAAAATGAATACCACATTCTGGTTAGAGGATGATCTTGGTACAGAAAGCCAACAACAAGCCTCTGTATTTCCTGCCTCCCTCTCAGCACTTTTACTTTCTATAACCAACATCTTATTCTCTGTTTCTGAGTTGGTCTTTCCCTTTCTGTCATTCTGTTTTTTCTTTTGGCTCTCTATTGAGTGTCAACAACTATGAAGCTCTCAACACTTTTATTCTTACAAGCAACATCGTGCTCTGATTATTTGTCTATGGGATCATTTCCTAGCCCTGTTTTTCTTTCTTAGTTTCTTTCTTTCTTTCTTTCTTTCTTTCTTTCTTTCTTTCTTTCTTTCTTTCTTTCTTTCTTTCTTTCTTTCTTTCTTTCTTTCTTTCTTTCTTTCTTTCTTTCTTTCTTTCTTTCGTTCTTTCTTGCTTTCTCTCTTCTGTCATTGGTTCCTACATTTTACTGGCCATTTGTGTCCACAACATTGCATTAGTATATTGATCTTAGTTCACTTACTCAAGTGCACTGTCAGATGAATATCTGTAAATGTCCTAAGTGAGCTTTAGCTTGCTTGTGGTAAAAAAGAAAAAAAAACGGAAGCCTGTTATCAAGCAGTAAATCC
>NC_079428.1:10762945-10770445 GCF_026213295.1 Gadus chalcogrammus | reverse complement strand
CATGTGCATATCAATAGTTCAAAGATGTTGTTATAAAAGGTTTCTTAGTTTGTTTTAACGTGCACGTAATCTATGCTGCTGATCCTGTGACTGTGAAAACATAGGGTTCAAACTGATGACATTATCCAAACAGGGTTCAAAACAGAAGGGGATCGAAAACCAATGACTTGATGAAACCTGAGTGAGTAGGACCTCAGAAGGCCATTGAAGTTGCACGTGTAGGCATCTGTGTAAAGCCAAGAACTACGAAAACATCCCCCCCCCCCCTTTGTTTTCAGACCCTCAGCCGGTGTGAACCCATGGGTTTAAGTCCCAAATTGCTTCCTCTCTCTCTCTCTGACTCATCTTGTTGTTTAGCTTAGTATTTTATCTGAGTGTGAGCAGTCAGCGTCTCTGACTGTACCCCTAATCATTCCTATGTGTATCCCTGCAGTGTCTTTTCTCTAGCTCATCAGGATTCAGGGAGTTTTTTGTGACCTTGTGTGCCACCAAGGGTGAGGGGGGAGGAGTATGACATGCGCCCCTTCAAAGTGCTTTGAGACTAAACAACGGTGTTGTTCGAATAAAACTTCTCTCGATGACGTTCTGGTGGTCCCACCAACCTGCTTTTGAGAAGGAAACTGTCGGCTATGCTTGAAGCACAAGGGCAGACTTTTATCTTTGTAGCAAAGTAATATTTCACCAAAACATATGATGTGAAATATACTATTGATGTGCTCTCAAAACGAAACACTTATTGACAAATTAACTAAATGTCTTATAACAATATGTATAACAGGCGTTATTATTCATGGAGAAAGCTGAATAGACATTTGGTGCTTCACTGTGATACAAAATGCCACAATGGCGATAACATTTCAACTGCCCCTTCGGATTTAAGAGCTGGTGACTTGGCTGAGAGAGCTAGCCTGCCATTGAAGGGTAGGTCGCGGCTGAGCTCACCGTGGCTAATTTTATCCTGGCCGTTGGCGAATTCTCATCAAGAACCCTAGGGGCAGTTTTTTGGTGGTGATTTCCACACCTCATTTTCAGCGAATAAAAACACTTTCACAGAGTTATAGCACAGAATTCTGTATGCAGCTGTCGCTGGGGCTTGCTAGTTTATGCTTAAAGATAAAAAAAATAAAAAGGGGAGAATCAATGAATTGCGGCCGAACTTTTAGATGCATGAGCCGTAACCGGGCTCCCTGCTGCTGACCAGATCAGCCAGGTTAACAGGTTAACAGTGATAAACAGGCCTATCCACTTCATACAAGGCTATGCCTCGGCAGCTGTAGGCCTACAGAGCATTGAGCCATCTGTGGTTAGGAGCTCATGAACAAGCACCAAGCCAAAAAAGCCAAAGTGCATAATGGATTTATGAGGATGATAGCTCAGAAAAAATGTGTTTCCTCATTCTCAATGACCGAATTCTCGCTATAGGAATTAAAATGTATCTGACTTGGCAGTGATTCTGATACAGAACACCTGAGTTGTTGACATATGGGTATTCACCTAAATAGATGATACTTGTGGTTGATGGGACAGCAAACTCTCCCAATGAACCTCATTGTTACTGGTGCTGAAATGTCTCGAGTGATGTAGTAGCGTCTACAGAAGTGGAGTTACAAAAACGTTAAACGTTATGACAATACCTACCTACGAAGCATTGTATTTCTCAAATTGACATACCTTCACGATGTCAAAGTGTTTCAAGCCCGGATTTATCTTTAGGACAATCAATGTTCAAGAAGTTATAGAGGCTCAATAGTGAGACTGCTGCACTCGATTTAAATGAGTGAGGTTAGTGGCGAGGTTGCTTAGTTTGTTTCGCTATAATGTTTTTCCAACGGCTAGCAAACCAGCTAGCGTTTTTCGGAAAGAAGCTAATTTATTGTAAAATAAGAGCAGTGTTTCAGACAACAAAAAAAAGAAATGAAAACCAAAATTAAAAGAATTTGACATTTGGAAGACTAGCCTTTCTAATCTTTAGTTGGGGATTTTTTTTTTAAATTATTCATAGAAAATGCTACTTGCCGGTCCTGCGTTTCGCTAAAATCTGAGGCTGCTCAATGCCAATCTATATCTTTATTAATGTCACTGAGAAGTCGCTGAGTAAAATAAATGTTTAGTGCTCACGAGGAAGGCTCGCAGTAAAAGGACAATTCGTAAAAAATATCACTTCGGAAACCTTTTTTGTCCATACTCACAAAATAACAAACAATAATGTATTGCCCTCTCCGACTAATTGATACAGCAATCATGCGAACTAATAGAGAGAGAGAGAGAGAGAGAGAGAGAGAGAGAGAGAGAGAGAGAGAGAGAGAGAGAGAGAGAGAGAGAGAGAGAGAGAGAGAGAGAGCAAGAGAGACCGCGAAAGAGAGAGAGAGAGAGAGAGAGAGAGAGAGAGAGAGAGAGAGAGAGAGAGAGAGAGAGAGAGAGAGAGAGAGAGACCGCGAGAGAGAGAGAGAGAGAGAGAGAGAGAGAGAGAGAGAGAGAGAGAGAGAGAGAGAGAGAGAGAGAGAGAGAGAGCGCAAGAGAGCCCGCGAAAGAGAGAGAGAGAGAGAGAGAGAGAGAGAGAGAGAGAGAGAGAGAGAGAGAGAGAGAGAGAGAGAGAGAGAGAGAGAGAGAGAGAGAGAGAGAGAGAGAGAGAGAGAGAGAGAGAGAGAGAGAGAGATTCTTCAGCAGCTCCTTAAGGTAATGCAGAAGTTAGTCCAGCCCCTCCCGGCTTTAAGAATTGAGAGCTGCTAGTCTGGGTCGTCTCGGAGCCCATACACATCCACTCCACCGCCTATCAAACATGGTCACGGTTTCTCCACTTCTTTCTCTCCTCAACTGTCAGTGAACCCGGGGATCTCGTCCTACTTTGTTTTTTTTTTTGTTTCGACCCCCATACTCTCCCACACAACGCTCCACTCTGCAGGAAAAAGTTCGCGAATCCCGTTGATGGACACGGAACTCTAACCATTTGTTGCTCTACTCGCTCTGCTCCCCTCCCGTCGTTCGTCCGGTGGGTCGGTGGTTCGGTTCCCTGCTCCGTCGTGTTGTTGTAACCCACGCGTGCGGGATGCCATGGCCACCCCGAGCACTCAGCAGCAACTGCAGCAGCAGCAGGATTACTTCAGGTCCGTCAGCAACGAGTCCACCACGTACATGATGGTGCCCGCGGCCGGGCAGAGGGACAGGGAACGCCGCGAAGCCCCCTCCAAGATGTGGGTGGCGATGGTGGTGATCGTGGTGGTCGTTTTGCAGATCGCGTCCACCACGGGGCTCTTCGTCTACCTGAACATGTCCATCTCCCAGGTAAGGTTTTAAAAAAAGTCCATAATCGGTTTTTTTTGCCGATTTCTATCGATTGCTGCTGCATCGCTGGCTGAAGGAAGCTTTTTATTTTTGGGGTTGGAAGGGGAAAGGTGGCCTGACGAGACTTGTTGGGACACCCGCAGGCTCTCTCTGTGATTTAGAAGAGAAAGCACCTAGGAAAAACAATCTTGTGTGCTTCTTCGATCTTACATGCAATCTTCCTTTCTGTGGGACCCTTGCGTAAAAGCAACTGCATACACTATTCAGTGTGCAGAAGCTGCTTATTAAAACTGGTTGGATATGATTTTGTTTAGGTTATTGTGTGGCGGGGATTCCCGTAATTATCATACACATGAGTTTCAGGTCTGGATTACATGTCAATGATTCTCAGATTAAGCCATTAAAATGCCAATGCTTTCAGTTTCGTGTGACTCTGTAGTCAACAGGTCCAAGGGCCCGGGTCGGACGCAATGTTTTTTTAGGTCATGCACGACTGTCTTATCGGTGACGCAATGTTATACGAGTCCCATGCCTCCGGAGACGCGGACATTCTTCATGAGCAGCCGAGGCGCTTCGACACATGCTGTTATTGCTGGCCTCCGACCAGCCTACTGTGAAAGGGGAGCCTATTGTCAAATATGATTAAGACCAATAATGGCTTGATGGTGCGGATTCAGTGGGATTTATCCAGGTGCGAGTTTTAAAAGTGATCATGTCTGAGTGAGCATATCTAGTAGGCCTAATTTGCGGGAGCGATTACTTTACCGGTCAGTTTTAATGGCCCTCTAAGAGGTACAAAGTATTATGTTTGTGTGGTTCTATAACTTTATCAGACATGATAAAGTTTAGCTCAGACATGATAAAGTTTATCACGTCTGAGCGAGTCTATAGTCAATATTACTAGTGCTGTCAGTTAAACGCGTTATTAACGGCGTTAACGCCGTTAATAACGCCGTTAATGTTCTTTGGCTCAAAGAACAAAGAAGCAGTAGCCTGACTGCTATGTTCAAGGCAGTATGTTTGTATGTTCATCGTTTAATTGCACCATAGCCTTTTTTTGTACCGTCCTGTTTCGGTCAATATGCCAATGTTGTTATCATAAAAAAACATTTGCACAAGGCAAGCCGATGCACTTCTCCATGTTGATAAGAGCATTAAAATAAGAAAAAATAATGGGACAAAGAAATCAAGGGATATTTAGCATAGAAAAAAATAATTGTGATTTAACTATGACATTAATGCGATTATTCACGATTAAATATTTTAATCGCTTAAATATTACATACAAAATAATCGCACTAAATATTACATACATAATAATATAGTAACAAGGGAAGAATTACTTCATCCATCCGATTCAAGGCCCCTAAATCCAGGTTTGAGAGATGAAAGTGGACCCGTTTGCCCGAAACATTGGTATAGCATCCTGCATGCGAATGGCTATTCCATCAAACTGCCCTCAGACTTCATCCTGAAGAAGTCGATACCTTCGGCTAGGTCAGTAGCTTCGAACTGCAACCGAAACCGCTAATCTGAAAGCAGAACCAAGGTTACACATACCCCCCTTGAGCGAGTCCCTCTTTTGAAACACAGTAAATCTCCTATATCCCCCCCCCCCCCCTCCTCCCCATTTGGTACCGCAGCAATACGTTACGCTACGAGACTCCATCCAGGCATCTGTCCTGTATTTGCACTGTTAGTACGGTTAGCCACTGTGCCAATCCGTCATAGATCAATCCGGCGCCCCCCACCACGTCCATAGGCTTCTCGGAGGTGGAACCACGTCGATAATAAGAAAGCTAGTCAAGATAGCTGTATTGGAGGTGAGTGGTTTTCCCGCTCACCCACAAATCGGTACTTTCTTTAAAAACAGCATTGCACAACCGTGGCCTTTAGTAGAAACCATGCAAAGATCGGGACTCTGCATGGAGTAAATTGAGGGCATCTAGAAAGGAACACGGTGAGCCACAGAAACAGTTAGGTTGTATGTTATGTTACCCCCCAACGTCAGTCAGGAAGAGACGCATGTGTGCACTTGTATGCAAAAGTATACAACGTTAAACTGTCTTTACTCTGGGGCAGCCTGTGGTGATGTTACTTTATAACTTTACTGCCTCGTATAGGAGCACAAGTTGGTCGTCCCCTGGACTTAAGCTCGGTTGGAAGTGGCGATACGAGCACAGGAAGTCATGTTTAGGTATGTTAGGGTAGAGATAGTTAAGTTAAGTTATCCTTTATTAGTCCCCTTTTGTGGGCAATTCGGATGCCCGGATGGTTAAGTTGAGTCATTTCGATCAGAGATGGTTAAGTTAAGTTATTAGGTTAGAAATGGTTGGTGAGATGTTGTGTTACAGATGGTTGAGTTAAGGTATTGGTTAACAGAAGATGGTTAAGATAAGTTATTATGCTAAAGATTGGTTAAGTTGAAGCATCGGGTCAGATACGGTTAAGTTAAGGCTTGAGGTAAGAAATGGTTAAATTGCGGTATTCGGGTAGAGATGGTTAAGTGGAGGTATCAGGTCAGAGATAGCGGGCAATGTCTTTTGCAATTTTTTGGTCATAATTGATGAAAATCTTGCCATCCCAACAGCAATCGATAAATAAATAACATCAGGCATCTGTCTGGGGTGCTGGCCTGTAATAAGCCTGTTGAATCATTTCATTCAGCAATCAGTGGATGGAGGCTTGGTTCAGATCACCACCAGGGGGGCTCTCGTAGGGGCCCCACTCAGGGGTCTCTTGGCAGCCGTGCTGAAGCTCTTCAAGGTGCTGCAGGTCTTTCATGTCTACATACGGGGCGGGGAGGCAGAGCGGGCCGGCTTCCTGCAGCCAGGCGGGAACCACTCCATGGCCGACCGGGCGAAATAGATCCGTGGATCCCCACACACAACTCCTTCCTGTCTGCCGACCCTGCTTCAAAGGAACTCCAAACTCTGAACTTGGGTTTTTTCAGCCCTGTCTCAGCATTCGGCACTGTCTCTCCCCCCACCCCCGCCTGCTCCTTAATGAGCCATTTCTTTGCTGTCTAGCCCCTACCTGCTCCTAAATGACCCGTCTCATCCAGTTGGAAAAACGTTGAAAAACCCAGTATTTTAGTGTGTTTATATGTTGATATATATATGAACATAAATCATAGATCCTTTCTGTCTTTTCGGTTTTTTTCCACTCACTTTAAAAGATGGAACTAGTACATTTCTGTGACGCTTTTATTTTGAAATGTTTCAACTTTTATTTTGTTTTTGGCAAACACCACTGAGGTTGGACTAGCACTGAACAAATTCTATCCTCCGTCTCTCTCTTTCTCCCCCTCTCTCTCTCTCACTCCCTCTATGATGGGGAATCCCCGGCCGCCCATGCGAAGGCCGGCTATTTTTAATCTAGAAACAGGCTCTCTTTTGAATGGCACTCTGATCCTGCTCTGGGAAACGTGTTTATGCTTTTGTTGTGGAAAAAAATGGAACAGTATGACCACTGAAACAATGCAGAAAGCCCAGGTGTTGACGCAACAACAAATAAACACACACATTCAAAACACAAATGTGCCTGCTGTACACATGACAGCCATGTAACAATGACAATAGGTTTTGTTTTTCTGTGGCTGCCAGCTGGTCTTTAGATGTGTTATGCTGCATCAAGCGTTTTCAGACAAAACCATTTAAAACGCAGACAATAGCTATTAGCCTGAACTCTCTAGTCTGGGATTTCCAAGCTAATTGATTGTGTGATGCGTGGAAACAATGTCAAACGCTGTCGTACATCATGCATGACTTTTGTACCCATTGTTACTCTCAAAGTGGTAGGTTGACCAGCATTTTTAGTTTCAAGATCTAGTGTTCTCTTCCAAGTTCCAAGTTTGACTACGTTCAAAGCTCTATGTTTTAAGTTCTACCACATTCCAAGTTCTATGTCTTATGTTCCAAGTTCCAGGAGAAATGTTGAAAGTTGTCATTTATAATACAATGCTGCATACACACAGACGTTTTTTAACGTATCACATTCTGAGGTAAAGCTCTTCTCGTTCTGTGTCTCTGCGTTGTATTAGCTGTCTGCTTAGCTTAACTCCAGCAGCGACCAGGGCTAACGGGCGTGAAATGGCCATCAGATGGCTACAATTCTCAGAGAGAGAGAGAGAGAGACAGACAGAAAGACAGACGGACAGACAGACAGACAGACAGAGAGAGTGCGGAGAGAGAGAGAGAGAGAGAGAGAGAGAGAGAG
>NC_079428.1:10679662-10760345 GCF_026213295.1 Gadus chalcogrammus | reverse complement strand
GAGAACGACCCGGTGGGCCTATACCTCCAGTCTGGCTGACTGCTGTGTACCAGTATCCCCGTTACACTCATACACGCATTTACCACCATGTGTAGTGCTCTCTCCCTCTTTCTCCCTCTCCTTCTCTCCCTCTCCCCCTCTGCCACTTCTTTTCTCCCTCTCCTTCTCTCCCTCTCTCTTCCTCTCCATCTCTCTCTCTCTCTCTCTCTCTCTGCAACCATCATTGTCTCTTCGTCTTCCTTTCTTCCTTCACCCTCCTCTCCCTCCCCTCCCTCTCCATCTCTTACTCCCACCCTCTCGCTGTCTCCCCCCTCGCTCTCACTCTCTTTCTTTCTCTCTTTCCCTCCCTCTCTCTCTCTCTTTCTCTGGTTGATTTGTATTACATTGCTGCCTTCTCCTCTTCCTAATCCCTTCAGATGAGAGTTATGGGACTGCCAAGACACACACACACACACACACACACACACACACACACACACACACACACACACACACACACACACACACACACACACACACACACACACACACACACACACACACACACACACAGGGAGGAACAGGGAGGCATTGTTCTTGACTTCCTGAGAGAGTGCTGTCAGCCCTGAACTGGACCCTTCCTCTCTCTATATATCATTTTCTACGTCTCTCTGTCCTTTTCTCTCTCTATCACGCTCTGTCATTCCCATCCCTCTACCTTTCTCGGTCAATGTTCAGCGTTATCAGCCTCTCCATTATTCTCACCCTAGCTCTACCATTGTCTGCCTCTCTTTAAATCTCTATCATTTTCTCTCTCTACCACCCTCTATAATTCTCTGTCTCTCATTTTCTCTATTCCCACCCTCACTCTCTCTTCTCTCCGGTCACTTCATCATGACATGTCATTAGTATAAACAGAGAGCTTGCAAGTCCATCTGAGAGAGAGAAAGCGAGAGAGAGGATGGAGTTGATTCTTAATAGCTAAGGGGGACTGTGTGTGTGTGTGTGTGTGTGTGTGTGTGTGTGTGTGTGTGTGTGTGTGTGTGTGTGTGTGTGTGTGTGTGTGTGTGTGTGTGTGTGTGTGTGTGTGTGTGTGTGTGTGTGTGTGTGTGCGCGCGTGCGCCCTAGTTGTGGACATTGACGCTGTGTGGCGCATGATCACACAAAGGACAAGGAAGGGAAAGAACAAGACGCGTACGAAGACGGGACGGTCAGGCCTCGCTCTGTGATGGAACACAACGCGCGGCGTGGGCCTCCCATGGTCTCCACTCTGCTCCGTTCTATTCTGGTGCTCCTTCCCAGTGTGTGTTTCCCAGCAGTGTGCGACCCCCCCTCCGACCCCTCACTGGACTGCAGGGAGAGCTCAATCACTGCGCCCGAGCTAGTTCCTCCTCCTCCTCCTCCTCCTCCTCCTCCCCCCCAACACAGCAGTGTGTCCCGGGAGCCAATGGGAGGAGGTCCTGATGTCATCAGAACCCGCCCGGGGGGACCCCACAACAGCCAGGCCAAAGCGCGCGTCAAAAACGATACAATACTTTATTGTTTCGAGAAATACGACCGGCCGCCCCCCCTGAGAGTTTTGGTTGTCTTTTGAGGGATAGGGGCAAAACGACGTGACAAAATAAAAATTGAAATGGGGCAAAAGAGCGATTGTGTGAAAAGATCCAAACAACAATCAGAACAAATCAAACGGAAACCTGTTCTGTAAAAAAAAAGAAGAAGCTGTTACTGGGTTTCTAGAAGGCCAGAGCAATGGCGTCAGCCTGCTCTCAGGCGTCGTCCTAATCTAGAGTCACGGTCAGCAGCGTGCGGTGCTTCATCTGAGCGCTCGGTTCTGTAATGTAATATAGACGGAGAGTGGCTTAGACTGGAAGGGTTTGAAGGCCGGGGTAGTTTGGCAGGAGCTGGAAACATGCAGCCAGAGGCCTTTCATGGGGCCCAAGCTCGTTATAGCATTACAAACCGCTCGGTATTGTCGGACAAAGCAAGACGGTGAAGCAGCAAAAAAAAAACAACCTTGAATCAAAATGGAATTGGGAATTTTTTTGTTCGGCTGGCTGTGGTATCAAATCTCGCTGTAGGCAAAAAACACCCGAAGTTGCCAGTGGCGTGATTTTTACACATTTGATTCTTTTAAAACCAGTATTTTTGTATTCAAAGTTTCGATCGGGTTACTCAACAGTGTGAGCGTCTTCAACTTTAACAGCTCTTGTAACAAGACGAGGTCATAAAAAGGGGAAACGTGTTTCAACCTGATGTTATTAGACAGAAGTGATTCTGAAACTTTTTTTCCTCCTGATGCTACTGCATACTCTTGGATTAAAGTTTGGGAGTCACCAACTGGTGTTTTACCTAACGTCGCCTCCCAGAACCGCTATACTACTATCCTTGCCATGCTTCAGGAGCAATTTTCAGGAGATTGTTAATGCTGAGTGGGTTTGACGCCTCCCTGAAAGGTTCCAGGTTCGATCCCCAATGTCTTCAGCCTAAATGTTGGCCATGCCTGTGGAAGATGCACTGACTAGCCGACACATACCCGCTTCTTAATGACGATTTCACAAGGACAGTCTGGTTACTTTCACCTCTGTGACGTTACATAACCAAGAAGCCTGTCCAGATACAGCAAGACCATTTTTTCCAGTTAAAATCTAAAAATAGATCCGTGGTGAGTTCTTCCACCTCTCTAAGGTGTTCCAGTGAAACAGCTGGTCTCCCTTGGAAACCACGGCACCCCATATTTCAAACACTCTTTACAAAAAGCGGGAACATTCAAAGGGAACAGAAATTATGAAGTAAATGCATGTGTAGTATAAAACATTACTTATAAGACAACCATTTGTGAGAAAAGCAAGTGTTTTCATTGAAAAAAAGGCTTTTTATATTTTAATATCCGGCAATGAGGAAACCTTAATGCAAAGGTTTAAGGTTTAATCATTCCAGACTTTATTGGCGTGATAAAGGCCACTGATAAAACAGTTTGGCTGGCCTGCCGAGAATCTCAGTGCTTCTTTTATTTCCTGGTGGGAATATAAGCGGTAGTACATTCCTAATACATCCTCTAGCCAAACATTCACTCAAGCTACGTGACCACACATAATCAACTGCAGAACAACTACACAACAACTACGCAACAACGACACAAATATTATCATTTCAATGGTAACGCCTTTAAAGCGGTATCTTAAGAGTAGCAAGACACTGCCCCGATGTGGACCAAGTTCCACACTTTAAACACGTTATTATTAAATTGTTCCGGTTTGCTTTTCGACACTCGACAGTTCATCATCAGTGCCACGCAAACTGGGCTCAAGCTATGTGTAAACATCTGCCGTTTAGCGACGAGCGGGACAAATATTATGTGTTTTCTGCACTTTGGTAATAACATTCCTTATTCAATACACAGGCCGCAGACTAATGGTACGCCTGCTTATTGTAGTGTATCTGCTGACCTTGTGTCTGAACGCTAACCAGGGGAGGAGATAGTGGACCATGTTGATTGGCCTGAGCTCAGCAGAGTGGACGGACCTTATCTCCAGTCTAATAGATGGCAGCGTTTCTCATGCACATCAAACACTCCCTAACCGGCCTTGTCAAAACCTAATGGATACACAGCCCCCCCCCGCACACACATCTCTATAGATACACATAACCCCCAGAGTAAGTGACTATATGCACACCCCCGCACATACACACACCCACACACACACACACACACACACACATGTATAGTTACACACACATTCTCACACACACACACACACACACACACACACACACACACACACACACACACACACACACACACACACACACACACACACACACACACACACACACACACACACACACACACCGCGCACGCACACAAACATAATCACACACACACACACACACATATATGCACTGTAGATAGTAACAAACAAAAAATGAGCATTCCCATTCAAGTTCACGTTCAAACCCATACGCACACAGCCAGCCAGACACACACACACACACACACACACACACACACACACACACACACACACACACACACACACACACACACACACACACACACACACACACACACACACACACACACACACACACACACACCAGTCACCAGCGCAACACCACATAGGTCTGTGTTCAAACTGTTGCGCTTCTAATAAGCGATAAGGCAATGTTTTCTCCCTCGCACGCCCTGACTCGCTCCGCTGCTCACAGACCGTCACACGCCCTGCAGCTGATCTGGGCTGGTGTGCGTTCGAGGTCAGCGGCTCACGTCTATCACGCCAGCTCTAAACATTTCTGTGCACCCGGCGTCAAACACACACAGTAATAATAACTAGTGTTTCCCGATTGGCTACCGATCATTAGGCGTTAGTGTATTTGACTATACAGGGACATTTATGAGATTTCAAACATAAACTATTCTATGGTTTGTTAATCCGCAATCCTAAGACTGATTGTGTTTAGTGTTTAACCGATGGGACCAGGAAGTGTGTTCATGTGTTAAAACACACAGTATTTGGTGACCGGGAAGGGTCATTAGGCTGAAGTAGTTCAAATCAGTCTTTAATCTAATATCCAAGGTCTTATGGCACACCAGCTCAGACCTGGGGGATCGGGGCATTCCACTCTAACCCTCTTCATATTTCTTCCTCAGAAGGAAACATGAGGTGATTAGCGAACGAAAACTCGAGTAAATCCCATGAAGTAAACTGTAAAAAAGGGACAAAAAAGTCTCAAGGTTTCAAATGTAAATCGTGTCGACTGGCCGGTGCGGAAACCCCCTCTCCTCCGTCTATAGAATATCCGTGTAAGGAAACACAAAACAAGGCCTGACTCCGCCCCCTGCAGTCCTGGTTCTCCAGTCTGGTCTTCTGCCCCCCCCCCCCCCCCCCCCAAAGGTTCTGCTACGACACAGTCGGTCTGAGATTAAGACCGCTGATACCTGTTGATCACTGCCGCTTCCCACCGTCGTCATACCGACGGGACCTCGGTCATCAGATTCACTGTTGACCTCACGTCCACATGTCCTCAATTGACATAGTTGACTCACAGTCAAAGCACCCTCCCCCATCCGCACCCAACCAAAATAGACACACACACACACACACACACACACACACACACACACACACACACCCTTAGCCGTGTATCTCGCCCATACTTCAGTTATGTTGGCAGACAAACTTATATGGTGGAGGAAACAAAAGATGACGAACTTTACCGATGGGGTTAGGTAGAATCTGATTTGGCTTTCATATGGCATGGATGGAGACGTGGATGACTTCAAACCACCTTAACATGACGTTACTTTCAAGGTTGTCGCCTGAAGTGATTGGTTGGTGGAATATTGGAATTTGATTTTATAACAATGTAAAATGTTATAATAATCTTCGACTTGATCTTCAAGTAAAAACTGTATTTCTATCGCATGATTTGTTATATCAGAGCTTCACCTCAACAAACCGAAAGAAAAGACAGAAAGCCAATTGAACAAGCATGTGACGAATCACCTGAACAGTGTTGACTAAAAATGGTGATAGCAAAAGAAAAGTAGATACAGAGCCGTCTTGTCATGGCTAACAGCCTGAATATGCTTCAGCAGCAATTGTCCGTTTCCCTTTCAGCCCCGGAGCAGACAGACGGGTGAGTCACATCTCTCATCCCTACTGGAGGGCCAGAGACTGTTGAGACAGGGGGAGAAGGGGGGTGAGAGAGGGGGAGAGAGAGGGGGACAGAGGGGGGAGGCTGACAGTGAGGTTGTCTGAAGATGGTGTGTGGTCCCTGGTCCTTCAAGAAACCCTGGGCACTTCTGGTAAATGCCCTGATTCGAAACAACTCCACCCCCCCACACACGCAACCCCACCCACACACACACACACGCATGCCTGCTTACACGTGCATGCACACTTACACACACACACACACACACACACACACATGCCTGCTTACACGTGCATGCATGCACCCACGCACACACAAAGGCTTACACATACTTAGCACATTTAAACAATTGCCATAATTAAATTAGTGACACACACATACCTAAACTACCCCTCCTCACACACACACACACACACACACACACACACACACACACACACACACACACACACACACACACACACACACACACACACACACACACACACACACACACACACACACACACACTCACACATATTAACACACACACACATGCATACATAGCATATTTAAACAATTCTCACAATTAAGCTCAAGGCACACACATACCATTTACCACCCCCCCCCCCCCCCCCCCCCCCAAACACACACACACACACACACACACACGGGAAATCCAAACACGTGTGTGTATGGAACTGCCCACGTGCACACTTGCCCACGTGCACACTCTTTTTGTATATTGTACTTTTCATACAAGCGTTGCACATCGTTGCAACTCGTGAAAAGAGAGAAGGAGCGAGGGAGCGAGGCGGGAGGAAAGAGAGCGATAAAGAGAGAGAGAGAGAGCGGTAGAGCGGAGCAAAGATTAAGAGACTACTTAAATACACACGGCAGACTAAACAAATTACATTGGATTGCACTGGAAAGAATGAAAGAGAAACAGAAAAGGAAAAGAATGGACCGAAAGATAGGAAGAGAGACAGAAATAAACAGGAGAAAAATACCCCTGAAAAAACTGAAAGGTGGAGGAGTGCCCGAGTGCCGCCCCCTCTCTCTCTCTCTCTCTCTCTCTCTCTCTCTCTCTCTCTCTCTCTCTCTCTCTCTCTCTCTCTCCTCTCTCTCTCTCTCTCTCTCTCTCTCTCTCTCTCTCTCTCTCTCTCTCTCTCTCTCTCTCTCTCTCTCTCTCTCTGCCCTCCATCATTCTGTCATTAGTCTGTTCTTCAGACCATAACGGCTGCTGGCTCACACACCTAAAGCCCACACACACACACACACACACACACACACACACACACACACACACACACACACACACACACACACACACACACACACACACACACACACACACACACACACACACACACACACACACACACACACACACACAAAAGCATACACAAGCACACACCCGAAGAGACACACACACACTTTTCCCCTCGGTGGACCCATTGACAGCACTGATGGTCATAAAATATGTCTACTCTCTACACTGAAAGAACTAAACTGTGTCTGTGTGTGTTTTACATGCAGCATGTATAGAATTACGCTGTATGTGGGGTACGTTTGTGTCTGTGTGTGTGCTTGGTTTGGTGTGCGTGCATGTGTGTTTGTCTGCGTCTGTGTTGGCACGTGTGATGCATGTGTGTGTGTGTGTGTGTGTGTGTGTGTGTGTGTGTGTGTGTGTGTGTGTGTGTGTGTGTGTGTATGCATGCAGGTGTGTGTGTGTGTGTTGGACTGTGGGAGTGTGTGTGTTCTGCCTAGGGCGAAGACATGCCTGAACCATTTAGCGAGAGTCTGAATGTTCTCCGTCTTGGTTCTGCTGGTCCAAGTGCTTGAGTTCAGTGTCAGGCTCCGCTCACACCCAGAGTGCAGCCCCTCTCAGAGGTCCCTCTACTTATGATATTACTCACAGCTGTTCTGAACGTTAGATACTGATTATATACAGAAAATCTGAAGGTGCTTTCCCACCGCCCCAACCAACATTGATTGTTAGCTGAAGCGTTCAATTCATCGGCCAAAGCCGATGAATTGAACGCTGTTCAACAGCAAGAAACTTCATCCGACCACAGCCATGAACTGGTCTGGCTCACTGGCCTCGTGTGGCTGATGGTTTCAAAGCTCCAGCGTTCGTCTGACATGCTTTTTAGGGGTTCTATGGGGCTCTTGTTTCGTTTGAAACGCATCAGACTGGCGTGGCTCTTTTACTTTGATATTAATATGCTTTCGATGGGACACTAAGTCTTGCTTACTCCGTGATTTCACTGTATCATTATTGTTGAAGTCAGGGCACACTTTTGAATGAGTGTCACTTCTCAGTGTCGGTTTCCCCTGAATAAATAAAGTTTGGATTGATAGAATTCTAGCAGCCTGCTCTCTCTACCTGACACGGCGCTACAAGTCTGTCAGTGTGTTTGTTTTAAACTCAGAGTTTTTCGGTAAAGTGAGCTTGTCTTTGTTCAAGGTGTGGTTTAGAAAACAGTTTTGCTGAAATGGCAAATAGTGTTTCTTTAAGGTAATGAACACCTTGCTGTACGTTCTAAGAAATTATGTCGTTGTCGATCAGCCTCAAAACAGTGGTTTAGAGGGAGAAAACGCCTGACTACATGAAGCTGTAGGTCGAAAAATCCTCCATTTTGGTTCAAATGGCAAAGTAAGAGTCAGAGTCGGCCATCTTGAATCTGACCTCCATTTGCGGTTCAATATTGGATCATCACTAGAAGATCTAATGGATCTACACTAGAGTCCCAGAGTTCAAGGCCAAATCCTCCATCTCGTATCTAAGTGGCTGAAAGGTTTGGGGTTTTAAACCCCATGCTTGCAGTTCAACCTGCCTCATGTACTGATTCTGGTTCACTGGTTACAACAGGGTTGTACCAGTGGTCCTCATAATCTCATAGACCCATGTCTCCACACTTCCCCTGATGGTCTTCCTCCTTGCTGTCCCTCCAGGTCCGTAGCGAGGGGGTGACAGAGGAGCTCAAGTGCCTGAGTCTGCTCAACGCCCTGGACAAGAAAGAGGACATCCCGGAGCAGCTGGCCCAGCTCTTCGGAGAGCCCTGCATCAAGCTGGCCGAGGGCATCAAGGCATACATCTCCAAGGTAAGGCAGGACCGAACCCGACTGGGTGGAATAGATGGTCGACGCTACGGTCTCACAAACCGGCCTGTCGATGGATCATCAGTTGGGTTGAGGTCAGTAAGGGCAACTTATGAAGGCTCCACCGTGAGTTTCTCTTCTGTAGACTACCCCCGTAACGAAACAGGAACCTTTTCAAAGTAAAGGTGTAACTGCCTATGGCCACGGCTCTGTGCCGTCTCCCCTCCTTGGATCATTCTTGCACCTTGTCTTGAAACTTCAAATGTAGGCCCAGTCAGCCTGTCAAAGCTGTTGTTTTCATCGCCTACAGGTCTACGTGTATAGCTGATACCGTGTGACGCCGTCTCTTTATTGCTTGTAAACCGCTTACCTCGAATTTGTCCGTTGAGGGGTCAAATCACGAATTTTCATTGGTCGGTTAGATGAGAAGCCCAGTGGTCTGGCGGCGGCGCTGGTGATGTGTGGCGGTTTAAAGAGGATGCTTAGGAGGTGCGTCGATGGATAGAGACGAATGGCGCAGATTTCTTTCAATGCTGTTTATAACTTCTCATTGTTGATGATCGGGGTGCTTCACCTCTGAGCTCAGGGGATTCCGAGTGCCAAATGTCTCGAAGGATGTTAGCATTGTTTAGCACATCACAGTAACACCCAGTTGGAGTAAGTGTGCCAGCAATCTGACGGCATTAGAATTGACCAAACATGGTTTTCTTCAGCTCTGAAGAGTTAACCATGCACAGGACTAGTGAAAAAACGAGTAGCATTCTGGGTGCTACTTAGGATGCGGGAACAGGACTAAGTTGGGTACAAGGCATTGTAGACCATTTACACACCAGATGTGTTCAGATTAGGACCAGCTGTAGCCTAGTTTAAAGCTAGCCTACAGACCAGTTCAAGAAAAGGTCGAGACCACATAACTGTTCATATTTAACCTGAATTTAAAGTTCAGCATTAGATAGAGGCGTGAAACTGGTTTATGTAAAACAAGATTGGCAACACTTAGAACCTCCGTGCTCCTCCTGCCGTTGCTGTCAGACACAATGAGTGTGGAGGGATCAAACTCCAGACACAAACGCACACTCCTAGACGGTGTTAACAAAAAAGGCCATGCTTAAGTTCTTCCAGACAAAAGGGTGAAGCAACAAGCTGAGGAAACATCCTACTGTCTCATCCAGAGTTTTACCAAAATGCTAATCCACCACATAGACACTGAGATTTGTTTGATTGTGCTCTGTGCTTTGAGTCACAGCTTTGAGAGTCCTTACAAGGAAGGTCTGCAAGGGTTTACAACGAAGTCCGGGAAATCTGTTGGAACGCTTGCCTTGTGCCTCTGAGAAGTAAACATTTATTTATTTACTGTTAGATAATCTTTATTGGATCGACTGTATCTGTGTGTGTACGTGTGTTTGTGTGTGTGTGTGTGTGTGTGTGTCCCTGTGTGTGTGTGTTCATGTGTTTGTGTGTGTTTGTGTGTGTATGTCTGTGTTCATGTTTGGGTGTGTGTGTGTGTGTGTGAGTGTGTGTGTGTTTGTGTGCGCGCCATAAGTGAAAACTAACTTGAAGCCATGTGATCTTCCATTAAAACGCTCAGACTTTACCCGGACTTTGCCCGTGCGCCTTCCTGTAGCTCCGCCCACCTGGCGCACCTAGGCGTTCAAAACCAAAACAAACAGATTTATCAACAAACACAACTATCTGGAACCCACTTGACCCGGCGCTGGAATGTGGTTAACCATTGTGTACCTTTGCACGTGAACCCAAACACACGCACACATTCATAAACATAGGCACGTACCACAGAAGTATTGAAAAGGTGACCCTACATACTGGGCCAACACAAACATACATCTCTCTCTCTCTCTCGCCCTCTCCCTCTCTCCCTCTCTCTCTCATTCCTTGAGCCCCCCCCCCCCCCCCTACCCAGAGGTCAAGGTTAACTGGACGCATTATCACTTAGCGGTGTGTTTAACAGTAGTAATCACACCCTCGTCACACACAACTAACACCGGCCAGCCAACCATACAGTCGTAGGAAATGGAGGGAGAGCAATCCCCCCGTTTGGCTGAGCAGCAGCCAGTCTGAGTCAATGCAACGAGTGGGAGGGCTCCCTCTACTTCATTTATTTCTATGGAACCAACAGTGTGAGATTCATGAATAAATATTTAATATATGTGTATGTTTGTATCAAATATATGTATTCAGTTTGACATTAACATTAAATGCACATTGTTTGTGCTAAAATAATGACATCAGCCATGTATACTAATTGCCGACGTATATAATTTTAATGTCTTTACTGTCTTTTACACTTTATCCCTTCATTGATTGTGCATGGACACACTGACACGCATGCACGCGCACACGCGCGCACACGCACACAAACACAAACACAAACACAAACACAGACACAGACACAGACACAGACACACACACACACACACACACACACACACACACACACACACACACGCACACACGCACACACGCACACACACACACACACACACGCACGCAGGCCTGTGCCTACCCACTGTGTGCCCCTGGGTTCTAAGCCCATGTTCATCTGCCCCCGCCCTCACCTCACGCCCTCTGACCAGAGGACCAGCAGATGGACCCTGTTGTCTGCTCTCCCCATGCCGCTGCTCCCTCTCTGTCCAGCTCTTCCCTGGCGTTGTGTTTCTCTGTTCTCTCTCTCCCCGGCCGGCGTCTGGCTCTCCCCAGGGCCCCAGTGGTGTTGCTGGACTCGCTTCACTCAGAACATCCACAGTGCTGCTCAGGGCCTGAGGTTTTCGATTGGACGATCACAGAGAGGTGAAACGACGCCGCCTGCTTGCTGACGGACAGACGGACAAAGAGTTTCCCCTCCCCTGTTCTTTTTTTCCCGCTCTTTTAACCTTCCAGAGGTGTCCTTCTTGTGACATCCCCACTGGGAGTGTTGGCCACCCACCCAGATGTGTGATGGATAGATCAACTCCCCCCCAAACCCCACCAGCTTCCTGCTGGACCGTACCAACGGTTGGATCTGTCCCATCATGCCTCTGGGTGGACACTCCGAACTCGTGATGTCGATTTTTTTTAATTACTTGTAATTACCTCGACTCACACCCTCACACCGGTGGATCAAGTTTTCCGTCACAATCGATCCGATTCTAGAACCATCACTCTACAAATCCCCCCATCGCCCTCTGCAACCTTCTGCACAGAACACATGGGAGAGTCATCTACCCGGGAACAACACAACCCCTCCCTTCCCTCCCAGGAGGCCTGTTCTCCGAGCGTGCTCAGAGTTTGATGATTCAGTAATCTGATGTCCTCTGACCAACGCACAGCGTTGACATCCTTCCCGGCCTGTCTAGCATGTGATGTGGTCCTGGAGCGAACCCCTCCACCTTTGAGTCAGCGATGAGGTCTGTCCTTCAGGGACCCCCGCTCCCCCCCACCCCCCCCCCCCCCAGTACAACCCGGGTTTGATTGGATCCAGATTGATTGGAACGACGTGCAGGCGGCCACACCTGCCCCGTGGCGGGGGGGGTCTCACTCCGGGCCGTTCGGTTCTGGAGGTCCGGCGGAGCCCAGTGAGTCAGCGCCGCGGAGGCCCTGACGTCTTGCTCAACAGCTCTGGGCCGGGACGGGTTCTGAACCCTCGCCTGAGGGGACCTCGCACCGGGGGGTGGGAGGAACGCAGGGATTCTAAGGTCATCCACACTGGAGCCCAATCTATCCAGCGTCTGTGCTGAGGGGCGTATCGGCTCGCTTTCTAACATGAAGTCATTCCTCAGATACTTCTATCCAGAGCGAAGTACGTTTTGACGAGATATTAGTCAGGAACAGGGCAGCGGGACTACCCTCCAGTACCCGGCCTGGACCTCGACTACCCTGATCCTGATCCGCAAACCCGGCCTTAACCAGCCGCCCAGGAGCCGGTGGGCAGGAGTGCGGTGCATCCTTTGTTTCACTTCTAGACGCCCTGGAAACTAGACTATTTTAGTCGGCTTGCGCCTCGGCTCTGCTGAAGTTAGAAAAACATAGAGGTGACCCTGCATGTATGCCACACACAGACAACACACACGCACACACACACACACACACACACACACACACACACACACACACACACACACACACACACACACACACACACACACACACACACACACACACACACACACACACACACACACACACACACACACACACACACACACTTTCCACCTGATACACAAACACAATGGACACAATGAAATAGTCTGGCGTCTAGCGCTCCCCCTCTCCCCCTCTCCCCCCCTCTCTCGTTCTCTCTCTCTCTCTCTCTCTCCTTCCTTACATTAATCCCTTCTTCCTCTCTTCCTGTCTCACCATCCCTTCCCCCCCCCGGTCCTGCCTCTCCCTTCACCTCCCTCACCCCAACTTACCCCCCTGTTCTCCCTCCTCCTCCCCCCTCTCTCCCACACCTTGTACCAACCGTCTGTATGTAGAGCGTTGAAAGGCGTGTTTATTGTGGATATCCACTTTATGGACCCTATAAGAACCTATAAGGGTCCGGGTTTGATCCCCAATGTCCACACTCCACCTGTAGTGTTCTTAGAGCAGGATTCCCCTTACCCCTACCTGCTCCTTCAGTCTGGATTAAGGCGTCTCCTCAGTGGATGAATAGCGTATAGTATACTATTCAGTGTTTGTATGTACAGTATCACCCTCTGAGAGAGAGAGAGAAACAAACAAGAGGAGTCGGCTTGTATATTTCACAGGCACGCGTCCATGCTCACTTCCTTACTCTCTCTCTCTCCCTGTCTGTGTCTCTCGCCCCGCGGTCTACAAGCGTCACAGCGTCTCTGTGCTCTACTTGGCAACGTAACACGTGTACACGCGTCCTTGCAACAAGAAACCCATGCACGTTCTTCCCAGCATGCTCGGCTCAATCCCGCCGAGTGTCAGCACATGTATACATTTGTATTTTTTAACCTGCCCCCTTAACGCGTGCATTACGCTCTCCTGAATCCGACACTAATCAGGTTTGGGTCGCTGGGTACCCCATGAAGATGGCGGCCATCTTTAGGGTAACATAAAGCCTGTCTGCTGATTGACCTTTAGGTTCCAAGCAAGCCTGCCCAGGGTTTACGGCGCTCTCGCCTATGGAGGCCTCTCTACGTGTTTCATTTGTTATACATTACCCCCTCTCCCTCTCTCCGACAGCACGTGTTTATTATCCTTCTCATTTCTGACCTGCTTATTTATGTCCGGAGCGGCGCATTCCGTACATATCCCCCCCCTCAGCATCACCCCATCGCGCAAGACCATCTGGGCGCTCGGCTACATGTGGGTCTGATCGGCATGCGGAGAACGCTCCAGAACCACTTAAAAGATGCAATACTTTTATTTATTTTTTTTACTGAGGGCATGTGTAGTACTCTCTGTAAAACTCACTTTTTTCGTTTCGTACCTTCCTCCCTATATCGACGGCGATTCTAGTCCTAGACGTCCCTGAAGGAAGGGATCCCACTTCTGGGGTTTCTTCTTAAGGTCTCTTCCACTCCTCTTGGGGTTTGAGGGTTTGGGGGTTTTGAGGGGAGGAGGTGTCTCTCTTGGGGCCAGTGAAGTCCTTTGAAACTCTAGCTGTGATAAAGAGCCTCAGGCTACACATAATGTGGAGTTGACTTGCGTCTGGCCTTGGGTAATAGGGATTGGTTTTCTATTATACAGCCGAGAGTGGCCATCCTAACCCAAACCATGCCATGGGTTGCGTGACGGTCGCATGTGAAGTACGAGGCCGGTGACTCTAGAAGCGGGTGCCATCAAGCGTGTAGAGGCTAAACATGAGAGGACCGCGGTAGACCCTGGATCATGGGTCAAACATGTGTGAATTTTTTTCCCTTTTTCATCCTTTTGAAATATGAATAATATAAATAAAACACTTGGGATCACGAGCCCACACAGGGCATGGGCTCAGCCATTCCAGGCATAATAAGCATAAAATTTCTACTGCAAAATAAAAGGTTTTTGATTGTGTGACTTCTTAAGGGTCTTAAGGTGGTGTTTGTGTACGTCTTGTGAAGTCGGGAAACTCCATCAAACTCCTTTTGATATGTAAGCCCTTTCTAACACATTGAACCCGGCACTTAGCCAACCCAAGTGATAGCTGATCCAGCTGGGTTTATTTTTCCTCGACTTGTCTCAAAGTATCAGAGCCTAAGACCTGTTTGGTTTTCAGCCTCCTCGAAAACCGAAAAATGTGCTTGTTTGTTAACTGTAGCCATTGGATGCCAGCTTTCAGGTTAAGCTAGCCTTCGGGTAAAGCTAGCTTTCGACTGCGTTTACACAAGATGAACCTGTCTGTTTTGGTTAGCCAGGTGGGCTAGAGTGCACTAAAGGGAACAGTTTAGCTAGCAGGCCAGCTGGGTTCAGTTTGGGTTTAATATAAGGCCCTCTCCCTGTCCAGCTACGAAGGTGCCAAAGTTTATGGATATAAGGGAGAAAGGGGATGGCCCCGGGCTGATAAATTACAGCGACCGCGGACTGATTTCACATCGCAATATGTCACGCGCGCCCAGATGGCCTCAACTTCGTAAAAAAAGACGACATCTTTTTGTCGGAAAGCGCTTGGGGCTTTCTCGCTGTCCTCGGGATTCCGGTTGTTATTTATGCCTTGTTTGGATGTCGTCAACCGATTTACACACGACGCCGTCCGAGTTCTTGGGCGTTTACGACCTTTCAAGAGGAGCGAGGACAAAAAAGAAGAGTTAAAAGAGGAAGAAAGGAAGAAAAGGGAGTTGCCACAAGAGACCAGAAAGGAGAATTCAGCAAACACAGATGATCCCCTCCCCATCGACCAAACATTGAACCATGAATCATGCAGTGCGTGTGTCATGGTTTCCTATTGTTAAAAAAGAGAGTAGGAAAAAGGAAAAAAATCATAGGAAAGATAGAGGAGGCCAGGGAAAGGGGGGAATCCCCTCTTCGAAAAGGGCTGAGTGGGTGGCGTAATCTAAACTTTCTCACATATTTCACACGCTTATATCATGTGTGTCATGTGTAAGTCAATTATGCGGTATGAATATTATGCTATTCAAATGCGTATGACATGGCATGGTAACATGGGGTTCAATTTACCTGCGGTTGATGAGTCAGGCTGAGAGTTTGGTTGCCCTAGTTACGCTAAATTTGTTTTGAAGACAACAGAGTTAAGTCTTCAAAAGGATTTTAAAATCGAGTGCACGTGAAACGTGACATAAAATCTTGTAACCGTTACAGCAAACAGTGAATATGCTACGCACACCCAGACGCACAGACACACACGCACACCCAAACACAAACACATAGACACACAAACACACGAGCGCCAGAATGAGCATGTTTACACTGGTAGAAAGCTTTTAAACGTAATATTTACAATTACCGACAGTATTAGCCAGTACTTCAGCTGTTAAATAGTGATTCATATTTGTCTAAATGGTGGTGTTTGTATCATTATTTATTTATATAAAGTGTGTGTGCGTGTTTATGTGCGCCCTCAAGTGTTTGAAAGTCAAGGAATCACGCGTAGTTTGTGTGTGTGTTCCTCACACGTCACACACTCCCAGCAACTGACCAAAACAACCCGACTCCTTGTCCAAAAGGGTTCAATATCTTACCATACCAAACCAAAATCATTGTCTCAACACGCAGCCATAACCCCATAAAACCCTGCGTTAATCTCCACCATGAACAGGCTTATTCGTTTTTATTTGAGGTTAAGATTAGGTGGACATATTGTGACATGTGTTATGTTTTTATCTATATGTCATATATTTGATGGGCTTTTACATCTGAGACGGACAGGCGAGTGAAGAGAGACAGGGTCGTGTCTTGAGGACGAGAGAGGACGCAGCATGTAGCATAGAACCACAGAATCAGGGAATAGAACCTGCGTCACCTCAGGCGCCTTAGCCACGGCGCTAAGCGTGTTTGCACTGGCGCCGTTGGGCTACATGGAGCCTCCCTGAGTCCCTATCAACTCGCACATCTAAATGAAATTGTCACTGTTCAGGGTTAAACATGCACAGTCAGGGATCAACAGGTTTTCCGTGGTTGGTCGTTTTCTCTGTAAGAGAAACAAGAGTGAAATCAATGTAAACACACCCCACCCATGGCCTAGCTCACAGGCGCTGGCGTCTTCACGATGGAAACCATATTGGGTGAACAAGATTAAAGACAACACAGAGAGAGAGAGAGAGAGAGAGAGAGAGAGAGAGAGAGAGAGAGAGAGAGAGAGAGAGAGAGAGAGAGATGTTTACGTTTATCTTTGTATGTACGTTCCGACATTTGTACTATCTTCTCATTTTCCTTTGTTGCAATTTGAAACGGCTTCGGCGATGTTAGTTTCCATGCAAACAAAGCTGTTTTGAATTAGAAATTTGTTTTTGAGAGAGGGAGCGAGATCCAAGCAAAGAGTTAAAAGACAGAGGAGTTGGAGCGCATATCAGTGAAAACTGCACTTTTTTACGTTGTTATTTTTCTGCGATCTGAAACATACTGATACGCAGAGCACCCGAACAGAGAGAGAAGGGCCAGATAAGGGAAGGACGAGGTAAACAGCGAGAGGACGAGGAGGAGGAAGATGAAGCTATAAAACACACAAAGGAGAGGAGGACGACGACTGGAGTTGAATTATTTACTTGCAACCTTCTCTCCTCTTGCCCGTGTTGAAGACAAAGTAAGACACTGTCTGGTACCGCAGTGACAGAGACGGGAACAGAGAGAGGGGGAGACGGCGAGAGAGGGGGGAGAGAGAGAGTGTGAGGAAACAAGGGCGATGTAGAGAGCTACGAAGGCAGCGGAAAGAAGAGGGGGAGACGAAGACGAGGGAGGAAGAGTTATGAAGGGAGAAGGAGGGCGACCCTCTGATAGCAAGCCGGGGCCATCCCAGACTAAACAACAACCAACCTCTTCTCAAACAAACTCTTCATCATTCACAATCACAAGTCACGTTGAGACCACAGTTGGGTACCCCGCCTGGGCCTCCCAAACACCCTGGATGAATAGATGAAAGAATAGATGGATGCATGGGTGAATGAACAACCACGCAGCAATCAAATGGAGAACAGCATGGGTGGATGGTTAGATGGATCAATGTGTGGATAAAGGTTTAAATCGATGGGCGACGAGAGAGAGAGAGAGAGAGCGAGAGAGAGAGAGAGAGAGAGAGAGAGAGAGAGAGAGAGAGAGAGAGAGAGAGAGAGAGCGAGAGAGAGAGAGAGAGAGAGAGAGAGAGAGAGAGAGAGCGATGGATGGATGTATGGTTGATGAATTGTTGCTGGATGAATGAGGTGATTTTAACAAGGCTGTGGAACAAGTGTAACGGTGAGAAAGTGAAGGGAGGAAGCGAGAGAGGGAGAGGATGGAGGTAGAGAGAGAGAGGGGGGAGGGAGTGAGAGTTTCTTACTTTCTAATCAACTCGCTGTGTTGTGTTTCCATTGTGTGAACTGCTTGCCTGACTGGACAGGAAACTCCCATAGCGGCCAGGTCAGCTATCTGGGAGCCATCAGGCTGCCCAGCGGGGCATTACCTGCTGCTAGCCCCCCCTTCATCAACACAATAACGCAGCTCCACTCCCCTCACACTCAACTCCCCCCCCCCCCATCAACACAAAAATGTGGCCCCACACCCCTAACGAGCGTTGCTCGTTTACTGAAAAAGAACATGATCACGATTATTTTGGCCGTTATTGAAATCACGATTATCTTGAGTCGGAAAACATGATGCATTGATTCAGCATTTCTGTCCCAAAAAACACTTTGTAACTGAGACCTTTGAAATTTGCCCCTGAAATAAAATGACACTAAATGTTATACAAAGAAATACAGAGAAAATGTTCAAATCGAAAATAATGTATGAATATGTAACCAACTGTAAAATATATAAACAAAAAATCTTGTGTATATATTAGTTTGGAGCTTGTTTGACTCAAAACTCCAAATCACGGTTAAAATTATATTAATGCACAGCTCTACCCCTAACCCGCACATCCACACCAAAACTTGAATCCATTCCCCTCAAATTAAGCCCCTTCCATCAACACAATAACCTAGCTCTACTCCTCTCACACTAACCCCCCCCTCCCCCATATCAACACAACAATTGCGCTCCCCTCATGCTGAACCCTTGATAATATATCGACGACAGTTTTTCCGGAGCCAAGTTTCAGACAGTTCTTACAATATAAGGATGAACGCACCTTTGGGGAATTCCTTGTAAAACACTTTCTCCGATGTAATTGCATTTAGATGTTTAAGTCTTGGCGTGCTCTCCGCAAAGCCCCCGGAGGACCGCGGTGGCGTTCATTGGTTCAGTATGAATAACGGTTGTCTGCTTGGACCCCGAGAAAGACATCAGCCGAGCTTCTAGACGCGTCTCAGAAGGCCCTGCAGTCCAGTCGGAGCACGGAGCGAACAGGATTTAAGAGGGCTTGCGCAGCCTGATCGAATACCACCGCTACGCCGAGGTCAGACGTAGCTGTGATTACTGGACACGGTCGGCCTGGCGTTCGGATGAATAACCTCATCTGTCGTCGAGAGAAGATCAAAAATGAATTACACCTAACCAAAGGCTGTGCTGTAGATCCAGCCATGACAAGTAGTAGCAGTGTTTTTTTAAACGTCTTGTATTGGGTCATCCCCATCACACCTGGTGGTAAAATAGGGGCACCTTTTTAAGCTGAGGAAGGTATGTGACCCCTCTGAACTCTATGGAGGGGGGGGGGGGGGGGTGGGTCAGGGACTTCAACTCTCAGCTGAAAGGTCGTGGGTTCAATCGCCAGTGTCGACAGTCTGACCTGAATACTTCCTTGACGAAGACGACCTCTGACCCCTACGTGCTCCCATCATGACACATCTGAATAACCTCGAGGTATCATGGCTTGAACTCAAGCCAACGGATCCAGGCGTCGGCTCCAACACGAAACGCAACCGTCAGGAAGCTAGACAACGAGGCCCCGCGATTGGTCCGTCCCCCCTCTCCTCCCTAACCGGTATAACGTGCGTGTTGCACCGCCTGCGGCACGGCGATGACAAACACAACGTCTCTCTGTGTGTCTCGGCCTTGTGTTTTGTGTCGAGCCTGGCAAGGGGAGTCCACAGCGCTAAAAGACAAAACCGTCACATAACGATCCGGGGCTGAGTGCCGTTGCATAAGCGCCGCCAGGCTTGGCGTGAGGCTCAGGAACGCTCTGGGAAGAGGGAAAGGCTGAACGACAGGCAGCCTCGGTGTGTCAGAGAGTCACCAGGGAGTGGGAGGGGAACGAGACCAAGAAGTGCTGACTGGTGCGAGTTTTGGACTTGGTGCATGGAGTGGATCTGTCCGGCCGGCAGTTCTGTTTGTTGTCCCGGAGCGGGACGGTGTAACGGGACAAGCGTGTGCCGGCGCGGTGTCGGAGGGATTTCCCGCGATGATGCGCTCGTTAGAGGCACGGCGGTGGGTCCGTGCGCTCGGGGGATGGATATGGTCAAGGGATCTGTCAACAGCGATTTGAAACTCAAATCCGGAGGGGAATTATCCCCGTCCACCGCATGCATTCTTGCGTCAGTCATTAGGGGCAGAGCTCTTTGAATCTGAACCAGAACTGGGAACTGATGTTCGAGCCTTGCCTTGTAGCTGATCAGAACAAGAGGGAATGTTCCCTTTTGCCACACGATTTTCTCGTTTCGCGGACACTTAATCCCCCCGAAAAGTTGAATCCAATCTTTTTTTCCCCCCTGGTCTTGCTTCATTGCTTTGAGGGTATGTTCCTCAATATAAAGCGAAGATAGGTTTGAATTGTTCTTTAATCGCTGAATCGCAATGATGCTGATGGGGTAGGACAGGGTGCAACCAATCCGATCAAGGTCTTATTTGTTATCCGTCACACATGTTAAGAGTCCTACGACCTGCAGTTAAACACAGCATGAAACTAAAATCGCAAAAAGTTAACGACAGCCGTGTGTTTTAAGCCAAGCCATTGCTTTATTTTTTTGTGCGAATGGTTTTGGTTTGGTAGGCCATTAAACACAAATGAAACCAAGAAGATATTTCTTCCTGAGCTGAGTTGTGGATTATTAACAGTGATTATAGAGAAGCAACCACAACCCACCTCTGTTAACACACACACACGCACGCAGGCACGCACGCACGCACGCACACAGACACACACACACAGGCCTGTTCAGGTTGGGCAGTGTATTAAAGTATTACATTTCAGCTAATACTAACCTGGAGAGTATTGACTCTGACAGGTACATACTTGACTCTCTCTCTTCCTCTCACTTCACTTTGGCTGTCTCTCTCTCTCTTTTTGTCTCTTGTCTCTCTTCCTCCCCCAATCCTCCCCCAATCCTCCCCCAATCCTCCCTCTCTCTCTCTCTCTCTCTCTCTCTCTCTCTCTCTCTCTCTCTCTCTCTCTCTCTCTCTCTCTCTCTCTCTCTCTCTCTCTCTCTCTCTCTCTCTCTCTCTCTCTCTCTCTCTCTCTCTCTCTCAGTGGAGCACAATGATTAAATAATAATAAATGAGAGGGATGGAGTCTCCGGTCCCCAGAGAGCAGCTGAAGGAGTTGTGTTTATCTTGACACCCCGGCCTCTGTAGGGGTCTCAGCGGTTGTTTAACCCCCCCCCCCCCACCCCCTCCTCTGTCTCCCCCTCTCCCTCTCTCCCTCTCTCCCTCTTTCTGTCACTGTCTCTTTCCCTCCGTCGCTCCCTTTCTCACTCACTCTGTCACTCTCCCACTTTCCAATAATCATTCTCTCTCAGTCACTCTTCAGTCTCGCTCTGCCTCTACATCATTCCTTCTCAGTATCTCTTTCCGCTCGACTGTTCCCCACTCCCTCTCCCCCTCTCTCTCCCCCTCTCTCTCTCTCTCTCTCTCTCTCTCTCTCTGCCAATGTCTCTTGGTGTCCCAATTGTTACGCGTGTGTGTGTGTGTGTGTGTGTGTGTGTGTGTGTGTGTGTGTGTGTGTGTGTGTGTGTGTGTGTGTGTGTGTGTGTGTGTGTGTGTGTGTGTGTGTGTGTGTGTGTGTGCTGAAGGATAATGAGGATTTCTTTTCGTTGTTGCAGCTGCAGTGGGTTCAGCTCACAAACACACCAGCATGCACACACGTACTTGCACACACACAAACGTGCAGGCATGCACACACACATTCACACAAAGTGCATGCACGCACACACTCACACGCACGCACACACACACTTTTTGCAGTGAGAGAATGCAAATTGATTAATATCTTAGGATTCAAAGATAGAGAGAAGAGAACAAATGAATAGATGACCAAACGATTGACGAACAAATGAGTGAATGGCAAATGACCGTACGTGCGTGTCGCTCTACGTCTTTATCCCAGGGCAGGAAGTGACATTGTTCACACATTTCAAACTTCTGTCACGTCAACTCAGATCAAGATAATTCGCCGTTGCTACAAAATAAAAGCCCCCAGCCTTTAAAATCTCCATTCAGGGTAGTATGTCTGGAGGGCGAGGGAGACAAAACAAGCCATGAGGAATGTCGTCGTTCCTCAAATCGCTTTCCTGTGTGTTATTCCCATTTTTTTGTGCAATTTCACAAAACACACAAAGAGAAGGGAAAAATAAAACACACCAAACGCCAGATAGTCCTTGGGCTTCACAGGGACCCGGGGGGACTAAGTCACACCGGCTTTGCCTTCAGAATAAAATACGACCCAGCGACGGTGAATTAAATGCGCTATTATCGCACACGAGTTCAAAGCGAGTTCTAAGGGAGAAACCACGAGGGAACGCTGGTTTGACAAACTACCGCCACCGCCATCTTTATTAACTCCACGCTAGCTGTCCGGGGGGAGCGCTTCCTGTGGCCCTCGACGGGGAGAGACTCGCCGTGACCTTTGACATCACCACTTTCAGGTGCCTGCCCCACCCCGGCCCCGAGGGCGCTGTGTGTCAACAAGAGCCGCCGCAGCGTTCCGTCCCGCGTCTCCTCGTGACCTCGCTCGCCACGCTAAGACACCCGCGCTAAAGCTGAGAAGGACCCCGTGGGACAACTCGTCAGTTTTCATGACGCAGCATAGCGAGGAAGCACACGGGGATGAGGCGCTGGAACGACTCGGCAGTTTAGCGCCGTCTGCGGCTGAGGTTGCTGATTACGGACGAAGGGGCGGATGTTTGAGACACTGCCTCTAAAGCTAAAGGCGTGCAGAGACAGCATGGAACAAGTATCAATATTACTCGATGTGTAATGAAGGAGAAGCTAGGCACCAATACCGCTACACTGTCCTCCCCTTCCCCCACACCCCCCCCTCTGTTTGGGCTGACAAATGTATCTAGCGTCAGCCAGGATATCTGCTTCTCTTGAGCAATCTCATTGGAATGAAGACCCACTCATCGACTGGACAACCCGAGGAGCAGTAAAGGGATTTATTGCCTTGCCCGAGGGCAAATCAGCAGGCTTGGGTCTGCATGACTGCCGGGGAAAAACCCTGCCTCGAAGAAAAAAAAAGCCCTGAACGCTAACTCCTGCGGTGGGGTGGAGTACGAACAGTTTGGGGTTTTGTTATAATTCACTGTCCCCAACAAAGTGTCGACAGGGCTTAAAGGGTTTAGCTGGGTTGTAAACATCGCACACTGGCCGCATTCTTAGTTAGCTTTAGCTCGCCGCCATTCCTGCGTACTTGTCGCCTCGTAGAAAACGAGATGAATCCGCTGACTAAATGTCCTCGTTGTCGCCCCGGGGCCTCAAGGGTCCACTCCGTCCCTGGAAGTCAAACACAAGGCGTGTTCACACAATCACACCTGGGAGACACTAAACACCGCTAGCAGGCCTTCTGTTGACGGCTCATTAGCTCTGTGCGCTATTTCCTGTTAGCACGCGTCCCAGGGGCTATCCGTGTGATTGATCGCTGAACTTTAGCCTTCTTCATTCTTTCTTTCTCTCTTTCTTTACGGGTTGTTCGTTTGCATTTTAATTTGATCAAAACAATGATTAGGTAGCTACATTTTCATCTTATTACACCAATAACACACAAACACGCTAAATACACAAAACAAGTTGACACTTTTGTGTTTCTTGCTGGTAGCTTGAAGTGTAGTCCACGTATATCTGGTTTCCATAGCTGTCTGTCTCTGGAGTAGAACATTTCCTACAACTACTATGAAATATATGGAACTCACTCATACCTCAACCTGTCCATATACCTCTGTCCGTTTAGCTCCTATGCTCCTATGAGTTTCTCTTCTTGGGTCGCCAACATATCTAATTAGTGTTATTTTAAAAATAAAAGTCAAAGTGTTAGTCTCAAATTCCACCCTTCCATCTTGAACGGGTTAGAGCGTCCATTTTAAAAGTCGGAATGTCCCGAGTCATCCAAACCTGAACGCTATACTTAGCTCGGTATAAAAAGCGACCTCTTCACCCTGCTGCTTTTACTGGCATTTAAAGTCAACAAACTCACTAACTCTCTAGGACTTCAGAGTTAAGACCTGCTTCTTCGGCAATGTTATATAAATGATTCATTTTTGGGGGCCTGAATGGAGTATGGCATTTCATAAATCAGAGCCCTGGACTGTTGTAAAGCTTTATTTTCTACACGCTGTTCTCATTAGCCTAACTGCCAACTTTCATTCAGGCCGATGACATCATCAACATGCAACGCACAACCCCCCCCAAAGACCCCTGCCCCAGTTGAAAAACGCACAAAATGGAGCAAAGTGGAGTACGTTTCAATTTAGACAGAAAAGCGATTCCAAGAAGCGAATGGATGTTATCTAAACAGTAAACCACACTTAAATGATCCTGCGGCCAACAACATAATTTGTTTATTGGTACAGCCTTTTATCACAGTTACAGGCCCAAGGAGAAGAAACCCAAAGCTTAAGGGAGAAACACGATGAAGTGGAATGAAATGGTTTCATGCCGGGGAGTGTAGCCAGCCCTGCGTGGTTTAATTCCCTCCCCAATGTCTGCAAGCTGTTGGGTGGTGTTTGTCCCAGTAAACACATTCCCCTTACCCCATATCACCCCGTTTGAATCTTGACCACCTTGACCGTGAGCTCAACCTGAAGCATTGTAGCTAAACACACTTTCACTGTCTGTAGGGAAATATCTTCGGCAAAGCCAGGCTGAGGTTTATTAAATGAAAGCACAAAGGGTGTTTGAGACTTGTGGGGACTTGGGGAGTAATGGAATCCCACTTGGTTTGTGGGGGACAGAGCCACCGCTAGAAAACTAAAACCATATCTGAACAATCTCGTCCTCTCTGGTCAGTTTCAGCCACACAGCAGAGCAGAAAATCGGTTGGGTAAATAAACACAGGGCACTGTGTGTGTGTGTGTGTGTGTGTGTGTGTGTGTGTGTGTGTGTGTGTGTGTGTGTGTGTGTGTGTGTGTGTGTGTGTGTGTGTGTGTGTGTGTGTGTGTGTGTGTGTGTGTGTGTGTGTGTGTGTGTGTTTGGGCATGTAAGTGTTTGGGTGTATATGGGCAGTGTAGAGGAGGCTGATTGCAGGGCTGTTTGTTTGTGCGTGGGCATGTGAGCAATTGTGATGTTCTGCCTCCAATACAAGGAGAAATGTGGCAAGGGGGTAGGAGAGGAGAGAGGGTGAGGAGAGGAGAGAGGGTGAGGAGAGGAGAGACTGAGGATGAGAAGGGGAGAGGAGGTGGGTGAGGAGAGGAGTGACTGGAGGTGAGGAGAGGAGAGTAGGAGGTGAGGAGAGGAGAGTAGGAGGTGAGGAGAGGAGAGTTGGTGAGGAGAGGAGGGAAATGGAGGCTGGGGGTTTGAGGTGAGAGCTGGGGTGTAGAAGAGAGGGTTGGGGAGGAGAGGAGAGGATTAGGGGATTACGCAGAGAGAGTTGGATGAGCTGGACGGGAGGGGGGGGAGGGGGGGGGGGGATGTGAGGTGAGGAGAGAGGCGGAGGAAAAGGTTTGCGGAGAGGGGAGCAGGGGCCCGGTGAGTTTGGGGCCAGAGAGAGAGGGATGGGGGAGTCTGGGGGTGTGAATGACAGGGTTGGGGTGTTTAATGAAAGAAAAGGGGGGGGGGGGGGGGCGGGGGAGGGGGGGATCGGAGGAAGGGTTAGTACAGAGTTAATGGGGGTCTGTGGGTCTGTGGGTCTGGACGAGGGCCAAGGATAACATCACTGAGCTGCAGCTGGAGGAAAGGCCCCCGTCGGGGCCCCCTAGGAGCCAGAGCTAGCCTGGTAGCGCTCTGTTTTCTGGACCTTCCTAGCAGGGTAGCCTCGTGCTCAGGCTGTTGGGTCCAAGCTGAGAGGTGCTAGGCTCCAAACCCCCAACGTACCCCAGCCTGACCTGAACCCTGAACCCCTGATGACACATGTCTGAACTCACAGTGCGTTCGTTTGGAAGAGCCTCGGCTGTAGAGTCAACAGCTGGTCCAGTCTGCTAGTGTGTGGGGCTTCTGGTCGTGGGTGTTCTTCAATAGAAGGCAGTACTCTCTCTCTCTCTCTCTCTCTCTCTCTCTCTCTCTCTCTCTCTCTCTCTCTCTCTCTCTCTCTCTCTCTCTCTCTCTCTCTCTCTCTCTCTCTCTCTCTCTCTCTCTCTCTCTCTCTCTCTCTCTCTCAGCAGTGAGACTCATCTGGGGGCAGTGTGAGTCATGTAACCACCATGCTAGCCAATCAGATCTGGAGGTGGGTGAGGGAAGGGAAGAGAGAGGGAATGAAGTTGGATCTAGTCGGAGCAGCAGGAATATATTTATACATAGAGAATAGGGGGAAGAAGGAGTGATAAAGATAAAAGAGAAGAAAGATAGATAGTAGTTTGATGGAGGACGGGGAGGGAAGGATTAGGGAAAAATGGGGTGATGGAGAAGAGGAGAGAGGGTTCTCATCTTTATGTACAATTCCCTGTGCTTTTAAGTGTGAGTTATAGAGGGAGAGTGTGTGTGTGTGTCTGTGTGTGTGTGTGTGTGTGTGAGTTATGAGGTGTGTGAGTGTATGTGTGTGGGTCTCCATCTAGCCATGTGCTCATGTACATTCCTGCCATCCATCTCTACGAGGGAGAGCGAGGTGGGGCGGTCAAGGCCCGGCTGCAATGGGGTGGAGAGAGAGAGAGAGAGAGAGAGAGAGAGAGAGAGAGAGAGAGAGAGAGAAGAGAGAGAGAGGAGGAGAGGAGAGAGAAGGAGAGGAGGAGAGAGGAGGAGAGGAGAGAGAGAGAGAGAGAGAGAGAGAGAGAGAGAGAGAGAGAGAGTCGATTTTTTATGCACTACTAATATACTCGATTATTAAACATGAACTCTTCGTGTTCCAGTATTTAAATCCCTTTCTGTTTCCTCTTTCTTCAGGTCACAGAGAACATCATCTCCAAACAAACCTTTATAGGTGAGTAACAGGATCCGCACACATACCTCAGTCCTACTCACACACACACTTCACCAACAGGCCCGAACCGAAGTCAACACATATGATCTTCTGGAAAATATTTACATTCGCATCACGTGACCACGATGTCTCTCTCTCTCTCTCTCTCTCTCTCACACAGAGGCCAGGACCATGCCTCGCACCTTCAACGCATCAGGGTCAAAGTTCATGACCTCAGTTCCCCAGAGGCCGTCGGCCCACCTCACCCTGAGGGACACCACCTCCCAAGGTGAGGGAGACGTCCCGTGTGTTATCTGTGTGGCTGTGTGCGTGCGTGTGTGCGTGCGTGAGCGTGTGTGTTTGTTTGATTGTCGGGGAAGTAAGGAGGCTGTATACACAAGGTGTACACTTTGCTTAAGGAGTCACTGATGCAGGCTCACACACACACACACACACACGCACACACGTAAACACATGCATAAACAGTAACACACACAGGCGTTTGGCAGACTGTAATTATCCTCAATGTGTTTATGGTCACTGTACTTTAACATGGTCCTCACTTAGCCCGTCTCCGCCTGTCAGGAACCATCGTCTTCCCTCTGAACTCTCTCCCTCTCTCTCTCTCTCTCTCTCTCTCTCTCTCTCTCTCTCTCTCTTTCTCTCTCTCTCTCTCTCTCTCCCCCCCGCCCTCTCTCTCTCTCCCCCCCTCCCTCTCTCTCTCTCCCCCCCTCCCTCTCTCTCTCTCTCTCCCCCCCTCCCTCCCTCTCTCTCTCTATCCCTAACCCTCTTTGTCTCGCTCTCTCTTCCTCTGTTCCTCTCTTTTTCTCTATTCCTAACGTTCTTTGTTTCTCTGTCTCTCTCAGTCTGTCTCTTCCTCTCTCCCTCTCTCTCTCTCTGCTGACGTTTGAAGGGAGAAAGAAAGAGAGAGAGGGGGGAGATTGATTTCAAAAGAGATACACAGTGGGATGGAAAGATAGATAGACATGTGGAAAGTTGGGGTCACAACATTATTCAGACTTATCCATGGGGTCACGGCCCCAGACAAGGTTGGGAACCCCTGACTGAGTGTGTGGTGAAACAATGAAAGGGTTGCGTGTTCCCTGAAGATCTGACGTGACAGTAGCGTCCATGTCGGATCAAACGGATCCTTTAGAAGTACGGCTGTACTGTACAGTTCCTCATGATCTATGATGACATGTTCCCTGAGGCAGGGCTGTGTGTGTGTGTGTGTGTGTGTGTGTGTGTGTGTGTGTGTGTGTGTGTGTGGTGTGTGTGTGTTTTTGAGTGTGTGTGTGTGTGTGTGTGTGTGTGTGTGTGTGTGTGTGTGTGTGTGTGTGTGTGTGTGTGGTTTTGAGTGTGTGTGTGTGTGTGTGTGTGTGTGTGTGTGGTTTTGAGTGTTTGTGTGTGTGTGTGTGTGTGTGTGTGTGTGTGTGTGTGTGTGTGTGTGTGTGTGTGTGTGTGTGTGTGTGTGTGTGTGTGTGTGTGTGTGTGTGTGTGTTTGTCCAGATGTAGGTCAGAATAACAGGATGACCCACAATTATAGTCACAGTATGCCATATGGAACGCCTGCAAAATCCATGTATTGACAACATTTAGGCGAAAAAGCCAAAGAACATTTGACGATAGTTAATACGTCTCTGGAGTCCCGGTGGTCTGTCATAACTATCGCCGCTTGGTGATATTATGAGAGAGCGAGAGAGAGAGCGAGAGAGAGAGAGAGCGAGAGAGAGAGAGAGAGAGAGAGAGAGAGAGAGAGAGCGAGAGCGAGAAGGGGCTTCAAGGTGTTATCAAGTTGTATCATGCGTCTTCCATAAGTTGACCCAAGGATAAGACATAGGCCTTGTTGTAGAACCGATAAAAAGGACATCTGAATGAATTTACTTCCACAGCCTGGAGTGCATCTGGTTGGACACTCCCATTTGTGATGTCACAAAAGACTTGTTGACCTCACACCTGATACTAGAACACCTGGAGTCCTTAAGAGTAGATTATCAAAGACCCTGGACCTGATAGTCATAAAACAGCTATTTATATAGCTATGTGTAGATAGATGGATTACATAAACCACATAACCACATAAACCTATGTGTGCGCGTAAGGTGAATTATCTGTGTCCATTTCATTCTGGGTATGTATCCAATGTGTGAGGAGAGTTATGAAGTGTCTTAGCAATAAAATAAAATCAGCACACATTCCTTATGTCCGAGGGTATGCTTGCTTGTGCATGTGTGTACGTGTGTGTGCGTGTGTGTGCACATGTGTGTTTCTGATGATGACTTTATCTAGGTCTGTCTCTCCGTCTCCAGTGGAACTCTTGAGTCAGTCCATGTCTACAATTAAGACAGGATGATTGAGGTTTATGTGAACATGCACACGCCTGGCAATGCACCACTGCCATGGCCAAGCCGCCTTGCTCAAAGGCACATCCATCCTCACGTCATCCATCAGTGGAGCTATCCGTCCACCTACCCGCAGTTTTGAGCTAAAATTTAAAATCCGACATGAGTCGAGGGCATTACTATGCTTATTAAAATCAAAATCAAGTGTTTTGTATTTTTATAATTTTTTTTAACTTTGGTAACTTTATTCCGTAGTGTTCGTAACACTCTGAATATCGTTCCTCCTTCCACCAGGATTCCCCCAGAACCCAGTTCTCCACCAATCCTGTCGTCACGTGGTCCGGTCGTGGGCCAATCAAAGCTTTGGAGCTCACCTGCACAACATGACTCTGACCAATGGCAAGCTGCGAGTTCCCCAGGATGGGCGGTACTACCT
This sequence comes from Gadus chalcogrammus, assembly GCF_026213295.1. Taxonomy (NCBI): domain Eukaryota; kingdom Metazoa; phylum Chordata; class Actinopteri; order Gadiformes; family Gadidae; genus Gadus; species Gadus chalcogrammus. The sequence continues at coordinate 10,730,575 of NC_079428.1, read as the reverse complement.
GTACTCCCAGGTGAGTTCACTTTTGCAATCATTTAATCCGAATGTGGAAAACACAAATCAACAAGAAGGTTTCCTGTTTTTTTCCAATCGTGTTATTTGTTTTAATAATATATTTAATTACATCTTTAATTTATCCTTAATTAAGAGGTTTAAAACGGCACAAACTGAAAGAAAAAACCTGCAAAACAAGTAGATCATTTTAAATAATCCACACAACAGAACGTCCGAACAAAGCCCACAAAGGAACATGACCCCGGTTACACGCCAGACTTATACCACTCGTTACCTATCTCGTTACTCAGCCCGTAACCTTAAGTCTGTCCCTACATGGTGCATTGAACTTGAAGCAAGTTCCTAAACGTTGCCTGGGTGAGGGGAAGATCTTACCTTTCTAGGGGGGTTCGGTCCACAGCCACCGCAGGCGAACAGCTCCCTCTGTGACACGCTGCACCGGCACCTCATCTCCAGGTGACCGTCCGCGCTTTGAATCCCGTCGTTCAGTTTCCCCAGTGTATTCATCTCATCTAAGTGTTCTGGAAAAGCAACGTGTCACGTATCTCAGAGTTTCACCTGCAGCGACTTTCCACTCAGAGTCTCACTGCCTGGGACTCACCTGCTGCCTCAGGTGGTTCCATTTACCGCTAATGAGCAGCTCAACACCGCCCCCTCTGGGTGAAGTCAGTACTGACCCTAACCATTAGCACTCTAAAGCTAACCCTATTCCTCATATCGTAACACCCCCGCCGAAACTCATCATCCCGCCCAAAAAATAACCGCCCATCGGTCCAACTGCCATCTCACACGCACATCTGCCAGTGGTTAAACTTTCCCTTGAAAACGCGCATGAAATCGAAGCTCTCTATCTTTTTTTTTTGTTTGGGGTTGAGTGCATTGGGATTTCAGTGGCTCGGGAGCGCTGGGTAGGTTCCTCTGTGATAGTTACGCCAAGAGAAATCAGCTCTCTGGGAAAAATGTCATAACAAAACCGTGGCGGTCGCTGTGTCCGCTCTTTCCTCCCCCTGTTCCAGTCAGGGCAGTTACAGGAAGACCTCTGCCAAAACCAGACACAGAACAAAAAGAGTGTAACTCTGGGGCTGAGGCATCCCAGCCATGAGGGGCCAACAGCTACTATTATTATTATTATTAATATTTATTTATTAATCAGATGCTTTTAGCGAAAGCGATAGCCAGTAGATAGCCAACGTTCTGGGTTTGATTCCCAAGTGTCAACAGAGAAAGATGCATCATCTTTTTCTGTTGACACTTGGGATTCAAAGCGAGAATGTTGGCTTGGGGGGGGGGGGGTCACCCTAGCCCCAGCTTTCCCTCCCCCCTCATGAGGTTGCAGACATTGCTCATCGAAACCCGAAACCTTTGAGCCGGGAGTCAAAACGCAGACGATACCACATATCCAGCCATACACTAACCATGCCACTATCTTCTTCCTGTTCTCCTCCCCCATTGGCTCCTCCCCCCTCTCGTCTGATCCGACCAGGTGTATTTCCGGTACCCGTCTCCGGCTGCCATCGATGGGGACCAGCGTAGCGTCAGCCACCAGCTGGTCCAGTGCGTCTACAAGAAGACCTCCTACCCCAGCCCCATACAGGTACAGCCCCAACCCACCTCTAGACAGGTGCCCAGGTAGACAGGTAGACTCTCAGCCCCATACAGGTACAGCCCTAACCCACACCTAAACAGGTAGACAGATAGACTCTCAGGCCCCGTTTTGATGTTGTGCATTCAGTCACGAGGAGATTCAACCGTTTAAATTGAGCAGAAAAACTGTTGTGCATGGAATCCATATGAAGCTCATCAACAGAGGAACGAGGAGGCTGCTGGTAAACTCAAAATGGCAAAACACTCATTTAGTTCCTGCTCTTTCTCTCCCCTTCTCCCCCTGCTCTCCTTCCTTTGCCCTTTCATCCCTCTCCTCTCCTCCCTCTCTTCTCCATCACCTCCTCCTCCATCACCTCCTCCTCCTCCTCCTCCTCCTCCTCCTCCTCCTCCTCCCTCTCCTCCTCCTCCTCCTCCTCCAGCTGCTGAAGGGCGTGGGTACCAAGTGCTGGGCCCCTGACGCCGAGTACGCGCTGCACTCGGTGTACCAGGGCGGTCTGTTCGAGCTCCGGGCCGGCGACGAGCTGTTCGTCTCCGTCTCCTCCCCCACCATGGTCAACGCCGACGACTCCTCCAGCTACTTTGGGGCCTTCCGCCTCGACCTCTGAGAGGGGCGCGACGGGTCCATGGATTGGTCTATGGATGGATGGATGGATGGATGGATGGATGGATGGATGGATGGATGGATGGATGGGTGAATGAATGGATGGATGGATGGATGGATGGATGGATGGATGGATGGATGGATGGATGGATGGATGGATGGATGGATGGATGGATGGATGGATGGATGGATGGATGGATGGATGAATGGATGGATGGATGGATGGATGGATGAAGGCAGGGATGGATGGATGGCGAGGTGAATGAACGGAGGAAGGACGGATGGATGGATGGCTTGATGGATGCGTGGATGGATGGATGGATGCACAGATGTAGTAAGGGGCGGCGCGGTCAGAAGACAGAGGGGGACGGGACTGAGGAGGGGGGGGCGGGAGGGGGGGGGCTGTCCGTGTGGGCGGAGGATGAGAGGGAAACATCCGTCGACGCCGGCCAAATGGATCTTGGATGTTATCGCTGCCTCGGAAAGGAGGGATGGAAGGGGCTGAAAGAAGGACGGACGGACGGGACAATGGATACACTGTCCGGAGCGGGAGTGGGAGCGGGAAGAGAAGACTGCAAGCGAGGAATTCCTTCCGTCCTTGCGAACGTCGAGTCGGCTCCGAAACGTGGAGCGATGCGGTAAACAACAACAGAGATACAGTAAACAAACAGCTGGTCACGTGGTCCCTTCAGAGCTCCGAGCGCGCGCTCAGCTACCGTTCACCGTTGACCTCTGAACTCTCCTGGCAGCCCCCGGGACGGAGGAGAGGGGGGGGGGGTTATCCCGGGGATTTGGGAAGCACCGGGACCCGACACCCATGGGAGCAGAGGGAGGGGGTGATTCTAACCCCTGACAGAGGAATGTAAAGCCGTGGCCCAAAAGCGACTGGACCCAACCTTCTCCTGGAGGATTGTGGGTAATTCCGGCGGCTGTGGATCCAAAGATATCCGAAAAAAGAAAAACGAATCAAGCCGCTAACGACACCAAAGCAAAATGAACACGCAGGAGATGAAAATGCATAAATGGAATATACTTCTTTTTTTTATCCTTTTGGTTCGTGACAAGGACCATGTAGTGAAAACTCATAAAAAGGACCTGCGGGGATTAACAATATTTTTGTTCTTATTTGTTGTTTTTTTACAAGTAGCTCCTCCTTTGTAAGACAGCTCCAATGAACCCTTGAGACGCTCTAGTGCCTCTGTAGCGCGTGTGAAGGGATCCCTAGAGGACTCAGGCCCGTCTTTGTCCCTGAGAATGAAACTCTGAAGACTGTTTGGAATAACAAACGGACACAGAGAAAGACATCACTCTGCCGTTTTAAAGAAGGAGGAACACAACAAAGGAAGGAGGAGGAAGGAGAGATCGAGAGGCGGAGGAGAGAGGATGTGGGCTTTGAATGGTGGAGAATTGAACCTAAAGCGAGAGGGATTAGAGAGATGGAGACTAAACTTCCACTCTATCTCTCTCCCTCTCTCTCTCTTTATCTATCTCTTACGAGTGGTATGCAGTGCGTCATGTTTGACATGCAAAGCAGGTCAATCATGACTGTTTTTAAAAGGGCATTCCTTTTAAAAACACACACCTGCATCCAAAGACACAAACATACACACACACATGCACACAGATACACACAGATACACACAGACACATGTGCGACGAAACCCAAATAAAAGCATTTGCATGCACAAACATACCGCGAGCCTTGGACTTCTGAAAGAATCGCGCGCTTTACGCAAAAACAAGCGAGGAGGTAATGTGAATGTAGGCGTGTGCAGACAGATGCACACGCAAACACGCCTCACCGTCCCTCCACATTCTCATATGAACGCACACGCCCATGAGGGGAACTATAGTTAACGTGCACTATCATCAAGAGTGCAAAGAGAGAGAGACAGAGAGAGAGAGACAAACAGAGAGAGACAGAGAGAAAGAGACAGCAAGGGATAGACTGAGAGACAGATTGACTTAAGAGAGAGTTGCACGTTTGGGGTGTTGGGACATGGGGCGATCGGGAAGATACCCAGAGACAAGAAACATGCAGCACAGGGTACCATCTCGCCCCTGAAAGGCCTCTATGTCTCTCCTACACACGCACCCTAACTCACTCAAACTGTTAGGGCAGACACAGTAGGGGTCCGGAACACATGGCAGTAGTCTCTCTATCACCCTCTCTCTCTCTAGCAAACACACAGAGACACACACATTTATCCAACGTGTCCAACCTCCCTCTACCATCTGGGAGCTGTCAGTGATACATCAGAGTGTGTGTGTGTGTGTGTGTGTGTGTGTGTGTGTGTGTGTGTGTGTGTGTGTGTGTGTGTGTGTGTGTGTGTGTGTGTGTGTGTGTGTGTGTGTGTGTGTGTGTGTGTGTGAAATGAGGTCAGACAAACATACACACTCGGACGTCTCTCCAGGGACGCAGCGATCAATTAGTTTAACCTGACAGTAAAGGCCCCTGTGTAATCCCTATGTCTCTCGCCCGCTCGCTCTTCTATTCACAAACACACTCACCCACACACTCACAGTAAAGGCCCCTGTGTAATCCCTATGTCTCTCGCCCGCTCGCTTTCTCCCATTCACTCATACGCCCACACACTAACAGATCATGAGATGGGAACAGAAAAAAAAAAACTCCATACATTTTCCCGATCCCCTTCCTGTGTTTAATGTCATAAACTGATACGCGTACTTCCTTTTACAACACTAAAGTAAATCCCGTAATCCGAAGAAAGGAATATCTCAAAATCCTGACGTAATGTTTTGAACCAATTCTCTTTTGTTTTAATGCCGTGCCAACTGTAAAAAAAAATAAAACCACTCTGAACCTAATGATGTTACATAGTTTCAGATTGAACATGTCACCGCTATTACTGACCAGAGACTCAACTCTCAAGAGGTACAACTGATTCACACAGTTGGTAACCATGTCAATCAAACCCATTTCCCGACTAGTTGATTTGAATGTATTTGTATCTCCATGTTATCTAATTTGAGATATTCATTCAAGGTTGTGTACAGAAAAGTGGGTTGTACGTGCGTTTGTGCAAGTTTGTGTTATTTTTTTATTTTGAACTGTCTGTTAAACGACGGATGCAAAGCGTTAGTTTGTCTGCCGTTCATTAACGTTAAAACGCAGCGACAAACTGGAGAGACCCCGCTTTAACTGTGACATGAAAAACAAGCTGCCATAGACCCTGTTCAAAGAAAATGAATGATAAGTCATTCTTTATTAATTCATCATCGATAATGAATACTAATTGGCTTGGCCTACACAAAGGACAACAAACAAAAAGTGGTCGGATAATTTGGGGAAAGCATTAGCCTTTGCGGTAATTATTGTGAAAAAATTTGCTTCAGTCAGTGTGTGACCCAGGTATGCTATCCCTTGATGCTAGTTGGCAGTTTATAATGTGTCTGTGTTGTGCTTGCGTGGCCCTTGCATCTAAATTGCTCTACTCTGTGTGTAATTACATCCAATGAGACTGATTGTTGTCCAACCCCCCCCCCCACCTCCTAAACCTCCGCGACCCACTGTGTCTGCGCCTTATATATAAACCCCAGGGCTAATTCCATGTAGCATCGAAGCTAATGGTTACCAGACCACAAGCCACTGACTTCCTCTATCACTTGCCCGCGATCTGACCTTGCCGCCTCAATTATCGCACTTAGCAGTTCCTTCTATGCTAGCTGCAAAACAACAAGTGATTCAGACTGTTTCCAAACTGTTTAAATTAATTTATAAATAAATTGTGTTCGTTTTTGAGGTCAGTGCCGCACTTTTTCATTTTCTTTTTAGTAGTTCCCAAGAGTTAAGGAAGCCAGTAGCCAGACGTTTGCCGTCCCCTGCAGTAACTTCGGTTTATTTCACATATATTTAACCGTTAGCAGACTGCCGATTTAAAATAGGTTCAGAAAGTTTGCCTAACATTATTTTGGCGGGTCACCAACAATGGTTTGGCGGTTCCTGAATTGAATTAGGTGGGTTCCTTTGGCTCGTGAAACCAGGGGCATTCCGCAACTGCGGTAGTTTCACCGTTTATTCAGCGCAGAGCAAACAAAGAGCAATGGAAAGAAGACAGATTGTGATTGGGCTACGAAGACTTTGCGTTTGCCATCGCCTCTAGCGCAGAACAATCCAGTTCACTGGGAACATGTGATCCTAGCATCGTCACGGCGACAGCCAAGGTTTGAAACCCAACAGGCTCGACTGCGCTGCGCAGGCCAACTCTTTGTTGCAGTGATTGGACATTGTTGTTCTTTCTTGCATTTCACCCTAAAGAAGGAAAGGTTGACAAATGAGGCTGGCTAAGGGAGGGTAACATCTGTTGAGCAGCTGGCAACCTGTCAAGAGTATAAACACATTCTCAGAGGCAACAAACACAACAGGCTGTTGAGTATCAGGAATCCATTCTAAATGTCACTACCAAGCCCTCTTTATAGATCGCTGTGCAAGCACACACACACACACACACTTGATAACTTATAAACACACAGACGCACGCTAACTTACAGATAACAACACACACACAGTGGCATGTAAGTAAGGTCAAACATTCACACAAATGCCCTGAGGACATATTTTACAATTAAACACAATTACATTACAGCCACAGTTTTCTACCAGTGGTCACTGGGAGCTGCCCAGTAAAATAATCGCCTCATCAGTCTTATGATATTTAACCACTCACAAACCATTTGCACTCCTTGCCACCCTGAAATACTGTGGATGTCTCTTTAAATGTGCCTTCTAAATTCTCCCATCCGTTGCCTCTGCTTCTTGCCTATTGGAGGGCTTAGGGCCAGGGGGCGTGGCATATCTACCTGTGTAATGTGATAAAGCGCAACAGTATACAAATACACTACACTTCCAGTGCCTCCATTCACTTGCCTTATTTTTATCAAAAGAACTACATTTCCCAGCTGGTCCGGGGATTATAACAAACTGCTTTTTTTTAAGTTTGGAAACATGGCCACCACTAAGCCAGCCACTTTCACTGCAATCATTATAGATTTTTTTTTAAAGCAATTCCATTTATATTTGCATTTTTTTATTTGTGAGTGTGAGAAATTAAGAGAGGGGAAGATAGAGAAAGTAAGGGAAGATATAAGATACAATGCAGTGAATTTTGTTCCCTGAACATTCAAATTGTATTTGAACTTTCCTGGTGTTTAGAACAAACTGAATCACTCTAAATTCTTGTACATTTTACTATTCTCATTGATTTCTTCTAAAAGCCACACTATTCCATTAAACACTGATAACTGAATGTCAATATTAAGATGTGCTTCTTTTATTTTCTGTGAAATTCTTTCGTTACCACTTGAGGAATGTACATGTAAAGATGTGTTGATAGATGAAAATGTGTTTTTAAAATATTGTCTTTGATTTCAGATTTTCCTTTGTGCTCAAATAATTAAAAATGTGCCTTTTGTCAGACAAGGACTAAGGTCTCATTATTTTTCCTCAACCTCAAAAACTGATGAGTCACCACTTAGTTGGGCAGGTCCATGGCAAGTCAACTTGTTTCTTTGTGTTTCAATTCGTGACAGTTGACCTTTTGTACCTTAGCTTATTAAGCTAATCTCCACATATTATTGTATAAATCACTTAGTCACAAGGGAATGATGCCAAAATTGGAGTGGGTTGCTATTTTACACGCAAATAAAATCGAAATTACCATTATTAAAAACGTTTTTACGATGAAGTTAACATGTCCGTGCAGGCAGTCCTCACATTTCCCTTCCCCCTGAGACAAGCTCACACGCCATTGGCTGACACACTGCTGGCTAGCAATTGCATGATTTGTCACTTTTTACACATGCAAAACGAATCCCAAAGGTTCAAACCAGATTCCTCCAATAGTGAGTGCTTGCTCACATCCAGTTTCACTTGAAAAGACGACATCATATTTATACTTTCGGTCGGTCCCTGGGAGCCAAGTCACCTCGTATTTATCAATGACTCCCATGAGGCACCATTATAGCAAGTGAAAAACCATGCTCACAAGCCAATACCCACAATGCTTTGAAACACTGAAGACACACACTGAACTTTGTTAAGGCCGTTATGGGCGCCTTGGAAGTGACGTAAATAAAAAACACATTGTCCTATTCTTGACGTCACCGAGGAACCCGGAATGCGTACAGGGGTGGCCTTTCGTGATGTCACAAAGGGACACTTTTGGGAATGGCTTGTAAATGGCTCATTAACCCCGCACCTGGTGATAAAATAGGAGTCCTTCAATGGTGTGTGTGTGTGTACGTCTGGGGACTCTGGCTACACAATCACAACCCCGTGCAGGGTTGAACGGAAGAGGAAGAAAAGCAAGATGGATGGTTTCTGCGCTGGTCTCTGACAGCGCGTCTCGGAGCGAGAGCCTTGACGATATGTTTTCACAGGCCTCTGTCCAGCGAGTCAACCAGACTGTATTTCAGCCCCCTGGGGGGTGGGGGGGGGGGGGGGGGTTCTGAGCTAGGAGTGCCGTTGAATAAAACCTCCACACAACTTCAGAAAATAGAACCGTCAACGGTGACAGGAGCCTGACTCGTTCCCACCAAGCAGCTACGGCTTCCCCTCAAGGTTTAAAATAACTGAATCAATCATCAGCTTGTTAAAACATGGCATGTGTTTTCCCATAGCAAAATAACATTCAAATAATGTGTGTCGGTGTCCCTTTGTCCCTTTTTTCATACATTGACAAAATATGTATATTTTCTGTGTGCTTTTGCCACAACGTGTAGCATTTTGCTAGCTGCTGTTGGGTCTCGGGTGTGAACAGAGCTTGAGGTCCCTTGAAAGAGCTTCTGCGTGTGTAGTTAGCGCCCTATCCGGCTGTGCCACTGCTCTCAGATCTCCCCGTCCGAGGTACGGTGGGCTGGGTTTATACGGGGTCTGACTGGCAGGTGGATTCTGTTGCGGTGGGAGACCTGGATAGGGTTTCCCGCCGTCCAGGTAACGTAACCCGGGGCGACCACAGGCGTGTGTTCCCGTGAGATCTGCTTGTCACGTTACGAGCCGTAGCATTCTAATTGCGGGCTTCATGTTAACACAGCGATAACAACTCAGGCGCAAGTAGGAGTGGGACGGATAATGAGGGGAAAAGCAGAGGGGATGAAAGTTAGACAGACGATTGTCTTCCCTTGGTTTCATCCGTTTTTATAATTGATCTTTCAAATAAACGATAAATAACCCACACGTGTGAACGCAGCCTGAAAGATGGGGCCCACACCACTTCAGAACTCCCCCAGAGACTTCATGGGGACTCAATTGAGATTGGAATTGGAGACGTTGTACATCAAATATATCAAGCATATCAAATAAACCTGGGCTGGGAGCAGCAGGTTGCCAGGCAACCACAGAGTAGCACCTGCTGCCACTACGGTCGCCCGGAACCCAGCTCTTGATCACCTGGTATAGGAGTGAGTCTGGCCACCGCTAGCATAGCCTTTTCTATAATTCTCAGGGTAATCGCGGAGGTTAAAGGGTGAAAAGAAGTGCAGCTCAACGCATAATGATTCATAATGTGGGCGTGGGAGTCATCACACGAGGTCAACCCTCCACATCGACATCATCTCACAACGTGACCTATTTTTGTCCAGATCCAATTGTATGTTCAAATAAATGTATCTTCATTACATGTTAATTATATCTGGCATAACTATATTGTAGAATAATCAGACTCCAAATTTGCAAACTCCAAATGTGTCAATCTGTATGTCCGAAAAACATTCAATCAAATGAAAGGTCATCAAAGAGCAGGCAGAGGTCAGGGGTGAACTCGCTGAAGGACGCCTAAAGGTCATCCTTTTACAAGGCAGACTTTAGGGGATGGAAACCAGAACCGTTTGACTGTGACTATGAACTCCCCTAACTGCTGCACTCTCCAAACAAATGTTTCACATCAACCCCACTCAACTTTATTGGTATAAACTTTAATCAACAGTTAAGAGTCTCAAAGGAGCATTACACACAGTCATATTATCAACCACCACCCCCCCCTCTCGACTGCATTCTGGACTGACGTGACTCTGGAGACTGAAGAACAGCTTTTATCTCTGAGGATTGTGCAGTGGAGGATGGCGATTGGACAAGAGAGAAAGAATGGGCGCTTAAATCATTTCCTGCGATTGGCCGGAGTTAAAGGTCCTCATTGTGTTAGGACACAATAAATGTCAGAACTCTTTCGGATCCGACCGTCACGCACACGGGCCGGTTACTCCCTCGCTGTGTGTGTGTGTGTGTGTGTGTGTGTGTGTGTGTGTGTGTGTGTGTGTGTGTGTGTGTGTGTGTGCGTGCGTGCGTGCGTGCGTGCGTGCGTGCGTGCGTGCGTGCGTGCGTGCGTGCGTGCGTGCGTGCGTGCGTGCGTGCGTGCGTATGTGTGCGTGTGAGTGTGTGTGTGTGTGTGAGGTAATGTGAGAGATACACCCTGGTCTAAATCCACCCCTAGCGTTGTATTGAACTTGACGTGCCAGGAATACCTTGAGGATAACGATTGACTTTTAACTCTTTCTGGCATCGTTGCTCGATTGTTTTCAGAAATGCCGGCACGTGCTCGCACGCAACGTGCACAAACGCAAACACACTTTGTCATTTATCTACGGATGCTGAGCATTGTCATCCGTGAAAAAACACATTGATTAAAGGGTTGATATTATGCCATTAGGTGTGAGTGTGATAAGCCATTCCTGTGTTTTGGTGACATCGCAAGTGGGAGAGTCCATTGAGTTTTACGAGATGTGTGGATAGTTCAGTCTACCAGCCTAACCACTGTAGCAAATGTGGCTTATCTATTCATCATCCATCTAGGTGGACACTCCCCCTTGTGATGTCACTGAATCACAGGAAAAGGCAGATTTTCAAAAGGCTAATCACACTCACACCTGGTGGCATAATATCAGCCCTTTAACTTCACACCGTTGTAGCAAGGTCCATTGCTACACGCACCTAGGGAGCTTTTACTGGACTCAGGTCGGTAATGTTGGAAAACCAGTTTACTGCAGAAGTTGATTGACAATGATACATGGGCTGGTGCCCCTTGCTGCAGGCGGCTGGTCTAACCCGTGCACATTGATTCATTACTGCTCCATGCACAATAGGTGTGCAGCCTCACCAAGCCTAAACGTTCATCAGTCCGACTGTGGCCAGGGGAGGCTGCTTAAACCAGCCATCACACACACACACACACACACACACTCACAACCGTATCTTTTGTATTCAAGTCAGTGAAAAAGTTAAAAACACAGATATTAACGTTACACACACACACACACACACACACAATTGTGTGGACAGGGTGAATGAAGGGAACTTGGGGTTAAAGGTCATCCGTTTGCAGCGGAATGTTTCCTTTAAGGTTCTAAGTAGGTACCGTCTCGCTGGTGAGTGATTGGGCAGATTGGGGGTAGTCATATTGCCTGACCTCGCTGTATTGAGATAACCTCTCCGACTTCAAGACAGCGCCGCCCGAACTAAGAATAACAGAACAGAACACAGACACACGCGTATTTATATGTAGAGGCTCTGAGGCAGGCTTTGGCTGTATTGGCAGGCGGCCGTTTTTGAAAAAGCAGGTCATCTCTTATCGATGAAACACAAAGGCGATGAGGTGCCCGGGTCCAGGAAACGTAACCCGTGGCGACCACAGGCGTGTGTTCCGGTGGGATTTGCTCGTCACGATATGAGCCGTAGTATTCTCTTAGCACAGCGAAAATAACTCAGAGTTAGACACTTAATAAAAGAAGACTGGAACGGATAATGAGGAAAACTGAAAGGGGATGTAAGTTAGACAAACGGTTCCCTTCCCTTGGTTTGATCCGTTTTTATATATCCGTGTGTGTGTGTGTATGAGAGAGTATGTGTGTTGACGCTCTCGCTATCTCTGACCTTCTACTTTCACCATACAAGTGTAAACAAAGACTTTTTAAGTAGAAACACCCATCCGGACACAACCTGGCACACACACATAACCTGACGAATGCACACACACACACACAGACACACTCACGCACACGCACACGCACAAACACACACACACACACGCACACAATCTCTCTTCAGCTTATATAGTTAATTATATAGCTAATTAATAGATAATAAACATTATGCGTCAGTTTATCATGAGGAAGTGAGCAGCTCTTCCTCCACTCACATGTTTGGCCACCTCAAATTCTCACACTCAAAGCCGTTCACACACACACACACACACACACACACACACACACACACACACTCTCACTCACTCCTAGAGCCCAAATGCACAAACACGCACACTCTCGCTCTCATAGAAGCACTACAACAACACACACACACCCTGAGGAATTTGTGGTATAGTTTTATATCTGGGATTGTGGCGTGTTGGATTCCCGCTGTTATTCTACAAGCTAGACAGGAAATGAGCTTTATGAAGTTAGAGCACACATACACACACACACACTCACACACAAGCACACACACACACACACATTAGTAAATCCCAAAACATCCTGAAGAGACCAAGTAGGGCTAGGCATTCATTCACCTCTGCACGCAATCCCTCGCACACACACAAACACACACACAAATACTCTTGAACACGCAAAACCGAACACACACACACACACACACACACACACACACACACACACACACACACACACACACACACACACACACACACACACACACACACACACACACACACACACCTTGTTCCAGAACAATGCCCTAGGTCCAGCCCCAACGCCCTGGACTGTCGGGCATTTGATGGAGGAATCTGTGCACGTGCACGTGCATGTGTGTGTGCACGTGAGCGCGAGTGTGCGATGTTATCGGGGGGCTTCCTGGGCTGCAGGACAATACCAGTGGAGTCCATATCCAGCGGGCTAATAAAGCCTCTGATCCGGTCTGCAGAGACCTCCGTCTAGGCTCACCCAGGAGCTGCTGGCAGGAAGCTACAGGAGCAAGGCCTCTCACACCCAGGGGGCATTAACCCCCAACCGTAAGGGACCCGCAGGACCATCAGAGAGTCACTAGGGATCAGCACCGCTAGAGACCAATATGAGCCTAGACCTGGGTCAACACAGAACAGGACCACGAGAGACCATCACGACCACAACTCAAAAACAACAGAATCACAGACCTACCCAGATCTACTCCAGCCCAGATCCACTGCAGATCAGATCTACTTCAGGCCAAAACCAGTATACAGACCAGAACTAGTTACCAACCAGGTCCCATCTCAACCCCACCACAGACCTGGACACGTTTACAGAGAAAAGTGGACCCAGGGACTTCTAATAGCCTATAGATTAGATTTGTAATAAGCCAGAGGACAAGTGACCCTTTCTTTTGAAAAACATTAAGATTAACACCATGTGTTGTTCCAAGATGTTTGAATCACACACCCATTTGATATTTAATGAAAGCAGCGTGTCGCAAGATTTATCCAGGTTTCTTCTGAGTTTATTGAGTAATTTGTCAAACCGAAGCCCTGCGCAAAACACTGCCTTCTAGTGTTGGAAAGCGGGAACTACAGTTTCAAGACGTCACACACACTCCCCACTTCGTGTACCATGAAAATGTACCGCATCATGAAGATTACACCGAAAAATAACCATTCGTAATGCTTTACTTTCCTCAATTCACACCTCAAATGAAAAAAAAGCCAAATATGAAATATATTTATATTTTTTATTTATATATATTACCATTGTAAAATAATGAACTGAATTTTTTTCCCTTTATTGACACATTTTGATCCTCCCTGGAGACCCACTCCGTCCCCTGCAGCGGCCCTCCCAAGGCACGTGACCCCTAGGTTGAGAACCACTGGGACATCACGCTGGCCAGATCGGAGGAGGATGATCGATAGACCGGCTATTCCTCAATGAAACCATCGGCATGTGGCTGATCGCTCCACCGCCTGCGAGTCATAACCGCGGTTTGACAGCAGGGTCATCTCTCAAGGGAAGGGGAGGTCAACAATAAGATGTATCCCAGCCGTGTAAGACAAGGCGCATGAGCGTCAGTTGGCCACGTTAGACTTGACGTGTGACGTGAAATACGGCGCGAATCGCAAATTATAACCTAAATCGTTCTAGAATAGGGAGTAAAATATACGAGGAGGAAATATTGCAGGCCTACATATTTTATTTGATTATGCTCAACATCATCCAGAGACAGGCATGAGTAAATTCTTAGCCCATATTTCAAGCATCCTAAACCGACGCACTCAAAGGATCCACGCTCACTTCAACAGGTCTAAAGAGGGGTGTGGATTAAACGCGCTCTCCAGTGCTGTAGGGCTAAACTACCATCGTAGATCATAGGGCACGCCACGAAGTGCTGCCATCAGACAGGATCACAGGATTACTTATTTTAGTGTGAGAGATCTAGAACCACATGGACACACCCAATTACCTAATCAGCATGCAGCATGCACACAAACCTAACAGAAAAAAAATGTATAACACACACCAGACGTAAGCCACCAGTTTCACCATTCGGTATGACAAATAGATTTCCATTTGTGACCTCACAATTTAGGATAGAAGAACCAGAGATCCGGCCCCCTTTAGGAGAAAATCATTCCCTGGTTCACAACCCAGACCAGAGTTCTTATCCAATTAGGCCAGACCGATTTTTTTTTTATGATACATTTCTAACGTCATAATAAATCTATCATTACGTAATAAGCTTAAGAGATGCAGGCTACAGTTGATCTTTTGTTTTAACATTTAAAATGTCAACCAATATAACACATGCTGTATGATATCCTATTAGCCTAGCGCTTAGCCCTTTGAGGTCATCAATGGCGATGCGTGATGTCACTGATGTTGTCACCAAGACTGGTGGTGGTTGTTCTTCCAGAAACGTTCACTATAGTAGTTGATTAAAGGACTAGATTAAGGCGCAAACGACAAAAAACAAACACAAATCAGGTGTGTGTGTGTGTGTGTGTAGCACGCAGGTGTAGTCGTGTTTCGAGGGATTGGAAGGAGGTGGAGGTTCACGAAGGAGGTGTTGGGTGCAGCCCTGGGAACTCCCAGCCCGTGACCCCAGGTGAGGGGGGGGGGGGGGGGGGGGGGGTGCGAAGAGGTGGCGGCGGTATTGATTTCTGCTCTTTGAGAATCACACATTTGTCATTCAATATTTGTCTTCCTGGGTTAATCTCGTTGTGTGTGTGTGTGTGTGTGTGTGTGTGTGTGTGTGTGTGTGTGTGTGTGTGTGTGTGTCTACAGACAGACAGACAGACTCTCAAACAAACACCAGCCGAACACCTTCTTCTATGCACACACCTGACCTGTTCCCAACTGATATGGAGAAAGCCCCCCCCCCCCCCCCCAACACACACACACATGCGTAATCATCAGCTCAAATTGTGTCATGCACAATTCGGTTCTTTCCAATATTTTACACACACAAAAACCTTTATAAAAAAAATTAAAATTATCGCGCACATATTTTGTGAAGATTCATTTCATGAAACACAAAAACTGAGTTTTGCACATTTTCGATGGTGACACTTTCGATGACACAGGCTGTCCTCCGGTATGGGGAAGGCAGCAGTGAGCGCACAGAGGCCTCACACACACGCACGCACACACAGAGGAATGTAAAGGAGGGATCAGGTTGGGGGATAAGGTGACGGCGGTGTGTGTGTGTGTGTGTGTGTGTGTGTGTGTGTGTGTGTGTGTGTGTGTGTGTGTGTGTGTGTGTGTGTTCCCCATAGAGGATGACAGCCCTGGGAAAACACTGACTGATAGAGAGACAGAGAGATACTTACATAGGGGGGGAGAGAGAGGGGGGGGGAGACCTAAAGACAGAGGGGGAGAGACTTACAGACGCAGAGAGCGGGGGAGAGACTCACAGACAGCGGGGAGGATTGGGAAGAGAAACATAGAGATATTTCAAACGGACTTGGGCTGGAGCATCGTGCATAACATCACAATGGCCGCCAGCATTTCAGAAGCATATGCAGGTTATTGGTGGTAATAGTGTTTTCATCCTTAATGTATCTTTCATTATGAGGGGACATTATTGTGTGTGAAACTGCCGCAGCGTTCCTCACGTGAAAATGGCAAAACAAGGTTTAGATTTGCACAGGTCGAAGTATAAGTATGGTTTTAATTATGATCATACATCTACAACTCTCGAGCTAGGTCGTTAATTTAGACTACAAAACACTTGCTGAACCACTAAGTGCATTTTTTTAAAAAGCACCCTAAGGGCCAAACCAGGTTTTTACGAATAGGCTGTGTGTGTGTGTGTGTGTGTGTGTGTGTGTGTGTGTGTGTGTGTGTGTGTAACTTGACCTCCATGTGAATCATCAGCCACAGGAACTGAGATCACCCGAGTCATTACAGACAATCTGGTCACATTCCTCAGTTACAAACTCTCACTGTTGCACACACACACAAAATAACATACATACACAAACAACACACACTCCCTCATATACTAAAACACAAACATACAGTTTATCACCTGCACTCTACTCAAATTACGAACATCTTGGATTTGCAAAGGTATGCACACACACAGGTGAACTTGCATAAGCACACACACACACTTTTGGAACGCCACACAGGTCTGTAAGCATGCATGTTTCAGTAGAACTTCTCACAGGTATTGCAATCCTTCAACTTTTAGACTTATGATTAGATCCTCACTTTAATGTAAAGCACTGATACGTTTTATAAACTTTTTTTTGGTTGCTCGAGATTTATAAACTGGTGTAAAGTACCCACTCACGGCCACAGGGGGCACTAGGTGTGACTAGAAATACAAGCTGACCAATTTCGAACATTTCAAAATCCTCTTTATCAAGTCGGACTCAGCTTTAGGGAAAGCAAGAATAATGGCCAACACAGTGAAGTGTTCTGTGATATGAGAGGAAACACATGTCACAAATATAAAGCCAATAAAATTCGTATAGGTTGTAAAATCAGCAATAAATGAAACCTTATGAAGTATACAAATTAGGCCTAATTTGAAAGCCATTATTGTAGAAAAAGGGTTGCGTATGCATGCCCAAAGCTCAGTCAATAAAGCCCTTAATTGTATCGAGCTATGTTTAATGTTTAAATACCAGCCTAGCCAACAATTTGGCCAATATTCTAGCTAGCAGTTTAAATGTACATACACACGTTTGGACTGCTAGCACAGCATCAAACACCAAAGTTGGATATAATATTTTAATCTACTCCATCCTCGTCATTTTCATGTGGAGTAAATTAAGTTTGAGAAAAGGACGGTGCAAGGCAATCTGACGTAACTGCATGTTACCAACTTTTATGTAAAGATCCCTTGCAAACGCATTAAGTGAATATAAGATCCTTTAAATTGAATAAGTTGTTCCATGTTTTATGGAACAACTTATCGCACCACACAAGGTTTTGATAAACCTGGTCTTAGCAGCATCTGTGTATCATCAAGTCCCTTCGCTTGGATTAGGGGTCACCGACAACGAAAAACCTTCACCAAACTTGAGTTGGTAAGCCTGTGATGTGAAATAAAACTCAGGTCATCATTTGATGCTTTGTTGAATATGCTTAATGTGACAGGAAACATGAGACAATACAGTCAGTGAAAGAAATACAAATCTTTACAGCGGCAGCAATTTGTCTGCCGTTAATCAAGTCAGTTGTAAGTCCCATTACAGGTCGTTTTAAGTTATTTATTCATCACTTGCAGGGTACTTGTGAATCACAATGCATTTCACGACTTGAGTCCATAAAAAGGTCCTCTTTCTCCATCTTCATAATGGTCAAAACTCCTTCAATAGTTTTAAACGTTCATCCCAACATGAGGAGGGAGCATTTCAAATATCCTGGAAAGAGGAAAAACACAAAATATGAGTCTTCCCGGCGAAGACAATCACTGAAATCTGGCAGCATTCGTCACGCCCACTCACCTCCCTCTCAACCGGCAAGGACCCCGTCTTCACAGAGAGCCCCCCCCCCGATCCCAAACACCACACACCCAGACACAGAGACACAACCCACAGCGGCATTCAGTGGAATAATTTAGTGGAACATACACAGAACAATTTCTTTACATTTAGATCATTTAAGTGTGGTTAGCCCTTCAAAGCTACGCAGGAAAATATTAAACTTGGGTCTCGGCTTCTTCACCCGAGTGTGTGTGTGTGAGAATGTGTGTGTGTGAGAATGTGTGTGTGTGTGTGTGAGTGTGAGTGTGTGTGTGAGAATGTGTGTGAGAATGTGTGTGTGTGTGTCATATTGCAGAGCTCAGGGAAGAGACATTCTTTGTTTCCTGCATAGTTCCCAGGCTGTCAAATAGTCTTTACCGTGTGTGTGTGTGTGTGTGTGTGTGTGTGTGTGTGTGTGTGTGGGGGTTTGCACAAAGGTTAGTTTAGGAGTGTAAGTGTGTGTTGTAGGATCCTCTTGTCTCTTGAGCCTGAGAACCAGAGATGGAGTGAGTCGCGGGAGAGGGGGTTGAAGCGTCTGCCCAGCAGAGATAGTCGTGTCTGGGCATGTCCACTCGGGGAGGGAGGGAGGGAGGGAGGGAGGGAGGGAGGGAGGGAGGGAGGGAGGGAGGATGGACGGCAGCCTGGAGGTCTAGCCCTCCCTTTTAGAACACCTTTCAATCCCCCTCCTCCAAGTTTATGTTTCCTCTCCTCATTTCCTTGTCTTCTCTCCTCCCTCAGTGTATGTTCCCTCCCTCCTCTCCTCCTTTGGGAAGTATCTTCTTCATGTTCACCTTTGTTGCCCTCTTCCTTCCCTTGTTTATTCTCCCCTCCTTCCCTCTATATTCCTTTTCTCCTTCATTGGCCACCCATCAAACCAAGTCAAAACCGACGTCCTTTTGACAAAAGTCACAGACAAAAAGAAAGGGAGACAGAAAAGAGACAAACACATATATATATATAGAGACAAACGTTCTTTCACCACTGAAAGTAATCCAAACAGTCTTTGGATTGTCCCACTGGTCGGCAGATGAAACAAACATGACGTCGTCGTGGAGACCAGATGATTACCAGCACACCACATGCTGTCCCCCCACACACACACACACACACACACACACACACACACACACACACACACACACACACACACACACACACACACACACACACACACACACACACACACACACACACACACACACACACACACACACACTAATGAGAAACAGCTTCCTGGTTAGCTCGGGGAGTTTCCCGTCTAGCAAAAAAAAAGCGAAAAAGACTGCGTCCATTTTACCAATTTGTCAAAAAATTCAAAGTGGAAAGTCCATCTCTTTGTTGCTTTGAGTCCGCTTAGAAACCGGCTCCTTAGAAAGACCACCCAGCTCAGACCCTTGAGGAGGAGGAGGATGAGGAGCTGATGGAGGAGGAACAGGAGGCGCAGATCAGTTGAAGAGGATGGAGTCGGGGTCTCTGTTGGCCATCTGGGCCATGTGCTTCAGAATGTCTTTCTTAGTGATGATGCCCAGCAACCTCCTGGGGGGGGGGGGGGGGGGGAGAGAAAGAAAGAGAGAAAGAGAAAGAGAAAGAGAAAGAGAAAGAGAAAGAGAGAGAATATAAGAGATTGTGAGCAACGACCTCGGACACACCTGCATGTGTGCACGTTTCGGGGTAACGTATGACCAGTGTTGGGAGTAACGCGTTACAGTAACGATATAACTTTTTTGGGTAACAAAGTAAAGTAGCGCATTTCATTTAAAATATCGGTAACTAAGATGAAATATAAATATAAATAAAATATAAAATATCCGCGACTCGCTAGCCAACATCCGACAGGAAAACATTTTCCCATTAGCTTACCGACATGGAATCGAAGCTCAAAATTATTTTCGAGTCCTTCCTGGATCATGTGTCCACCACCGCGGACATTTGGTCCACCAACAACAAAAGTTACTTAGGAATAGGGTTGAGCACCGAAACTCGGTTCCAGTAGGGAACCGGTTCCGACGTAAACGGTTGTAACTAGATCGAATAAGAACGCACATTTCGGTGCCTCATAAGGAATGACGGTGCACTGGATAGACAGCATTACTTTAAAACTTGAGAAGGCTGCTCTTGCCTGCAAGAGGGTGAAGGAGAAAGACAAACTTACAATGTCATAGCTTGCGAAATAGATCAGGTTCATTCAGCCTTTGGACCACATAAAGTAACAGCATGTGTCCCCGCCGCTTAAGTGCATTTCTGTTTTAATTGTATGGGATAAAGTGACCTTTTTATATATTTTTTGACCACTCCATTTTTTTTCTCATGTTTCCCAAAGCCTGTGTTTTGTAACTTGTGTGTTGCTAATGATTGACCTTACCATAGCCTACTTTATCCTGTTGTTTGTGGATTTTACAGTGAGGCATTTTTTTTGTGCAGACAGGGGTATTTTTCTTTCATAAGTGATGATAGTGATTTCTTTCATAAGTGATGATAGGGCTATGATGTTTGTCCATGTATCTACAGTAAATTAAGAAACGGGAAAGTAAAGTAATAAGTAGTGAAGTTACTTTTCAAATGCAGTAACTAGTGAAGTAATCTCATTACAATTTACAGAAGTAACTAGTATTAATTAACTAATTACTTTTTTTTGAGTAACTACCCCAACACTGCGTATGACTATGTTGCATTTCTGGAATTTGCGTCTCCATGCACGTGCCCGTGTCAGCACGCCTGTGTACGTGCGTGTGTGTGCGTGCGTGCCCACCCGTTGTGCGTGACCAGACACTGCCTGAGGCCCAGCTTGCGGAAGATGTCCACGGTGATGTCCATGGGCGTGTGGTCGGCCACGGTGAAGGGGCTCAGGTCCAGGAGGGAGCGCAGACGCACCGGGGGCGGGGCCTCCGCCGCCTGCGCCGGGGGGTGCTCCGTGAAGAGCACCTGGGAGGAGGAGACCACGCCCTCCTGCCGCTGACGGGCGTTGTCTGGGAGGGGGGGGTGAGAAGCCGTTAGGCCCGCTGAGTGGACTTCATGAGGCCCACTAACAATAACCACAAGCTCCTCCTACCGATGGAGATGAGGAGGTCTCTGCGCAGGACGAAGCCCACCAGCCGCTGGGACTCCTGGGAGACCACCACGGGAAACCCACTGTAGCGGGTGCTGGCCACCAGAGCCTACACACACACACAGACACGAGTCATGTACAGTCAGTGAGTGAGTGAGTGAGTGAGTGAGTGAGTGAGTGAGTGTCCCTCCTACCTCGGCCTCCTCCACGGTCATGCCCTCCTGGGTGAGCACGGCCAGGGCGGGGTCCGCCCTCCGGGGCCGCATCACGTCCACCGCCAGGCTCTTGTGCTCAAACTCCTCCTTGGGCTCCAGGAAGGGGTAGCCGTTGAGCCGGATGTGGGCCTGCACAGAGACACCGCCCTGGGGTCAGACGCTGCCACCTAACCCCCCCCCCACCAGCACCCATCCATGAACAACTTATGATTCTTAAACCATCTTTCTTAAGATAGACACTAATAAAAAATAAAAAATAAAAATTCTCCATCCTTCGAGCTTTCTCACCATGCACTTCTCGTTTTCTTTTTTTGTCTCCATCTTTCTGTCCCACTTGAGAACTCATCTCCTCCCTCATCCACCCTCCTCACCCCCCCCTCCTCCTCCTCCCTCATCCACCCTCCTCCCCCCTTATCCACCCTCCTCCTCTCCTCCCTCCTCCTCTCTGGGCATAGCTCTCGTTCCTCCTCTTCTATTTTTACTTTCTGTCCTGTAATTGTGCCGGGACACCCACATCTCTCCTCAGGATGTAATCCAATATCGACCCTGATCTGAACTGCGACCCCAGCGGAGACCACCCCACAGCGCCCCCCTACCTCGTAGATGCCCTCGCGCCCAAAGGCGTCCGCCACCCACTTGCTGGTCATGGTGGCGGCCATGAGGGGGACGATGTACTCAAGACCCCCGGTCAGCTCGAACATGATGACCACCAGGGACACCGTCATACGGGTCACACCGCCTGCAGGGGGAGACACACGCGCGCGTTAGGATCCTCCACAAGTGACCGCATGACATCAGGCAAGGCAGCAAAAACCGGATTGATTGATTAATCGATGGCAAAACTATTGTTGGCAGTGGGACCGGGAAACGACGTGTAAAACCTGTGTGTTGAACCCATGTTTGACCATGAGGCCAAAAGGATCACAAACATCCCGTTATATGTCCTGACGTCCCAATATCTAAATGGTGAACGTCTATGCAAGACATGGAGAATACATAAATACATTAGAAAAAAGGAATGTTGTGGCCCGCGACCCGCTTGGAAGCCATAAGGTTATGGGTCCAAACCCAAGTTTCACCTCTAGGTCTTCTTGTGCAAGAAGAGATATACAACCACTCACAGCATTCTGCATTCAGCGGTTTATAATTGGACTCCACCACATACTGCTGCCCAACCACAAGAGGAAGCGTCCTTTATTAGATCCCGTGTTTGACATGGTTCTTGGCACGGCCGCTCTATCTGGCCTCCTCTCTGACACCAATCCTCTGTGTTCCCTGTGGACAACTCCCCAGGGAATAACCCACAACTAACCCACAACCCCTTCAACAGCAGTATCGCTTACTGCCAGTCTACCGAGCACTGGAACAGAACCAGTCAGAGGCTGCATGCTCCTTAAGGACCCGTCTCTGTATTCACTTTCTAACCCCTACCTGCTCCTTAATGACCTGTCTCTGTATTCACTGTCTAACCCCTACCTGCTCCTTAAGGACCCGTCTCTGTATTCACTGTCTAACCCCTACCTGCTCCTTAATGTCCTGTCTCTGTATTCACTGTCTAACCCCTACCTGCTCCTTAATGACCTGTCTCTGTATTCACTGTCTAACCCCTACCTGCTCCTTAATGTCCTGTCTCTGTATTCACTGTCTAACCCCTACCTGCTCCTTAATGACCTGTCTCTGTGTTCACTGTCTAACCCCTACCTGCTCCTTAATGATCGGTCTCTGTGTTCACTGTCAAACCCCTACCTGCTCCTTCATGATCAGTCTCTGTGTTCACTGTCAAACCCCTACCTGCTCCTTCATGATCAGTCTCTGTATTCACTGTCTAACCCCTACCTGCTCCTTAATGACCCTGTCTCTGTATTCACTGTCTAACCCCTACCTGCTCCTTAATGACCTGTCTATGTATTCACTGTCTAACCCCTACCTGCTCCTTAATGACCTGTCTCTGTGTTCACTGTCTAACCCCTACCTGCTCCTTAATTACATAACCTGACTTCATGTCCCTTAGGCTAGATGTGTTGGCTAAATAACTCAATTGGAACCAGCCAGGCCCTGTGACGGTCTTAGCTTGGTTTAAAAATGAGGAGAAATGGGTCTGTAAAACGGCAAACAGAAGTAATCATTCTCACTCGACAAGCACAGAGTCTCTTCCAGGGCGACGTCCAAACGTTTCAGTCAGTAACCGACACTTCCTTTGAAGCCATAACCGAAACACGAACAAAGCAGACCAGAAAGGGGAAGTAAATGTAGCCAGCGTGTTATTTCTGGACTAGCAGGACAAGCGTCTTGTTTTAATGTTGTAAATAGTTTATCAGCATCCCCTTCCGTAGGAAAATAAAAAAATAAAAAAAATAAAATGTTTGAAATTGACAAAGTCCGGCCCGTTTATTCCGTGGATCAGATGCATAATCGAATGTGGAGCTCTCAGGCCGATGGCGTGTAATTCAATAAGCAGACGATCAGATCTGGACCGGGTGACTGTCCTTCTAGGCCGGGCCAAGGCCTGGTTTGCTTTACCCTCGCCCTGGTTGGTCCACAGACCGAGCGATACTTAATAAAAGCCTAACGCTGCCTGACATGGAATATGTGTGAAGTGGAGCTCTGGAGCGGTGATCGGATGTTCTGCTCTCACGGGAGTCAACGCAAAACGAATCAAAGCACACACAGCCCGAGTTATAAGCGTCTCACTCTTGAGCGAGGGTCAGTCTGGGGTCAACGGCGTTGCTCACGTCGGGAGCGACATCGCCCGAGGGCGGGAAGACAAAGACGGAGAGGGGGGGGGTGTGTGTCTCTCCCTCACCGAGGCAGGCGGCGGCGCCCACCATGGCGTAGAGGCCCGGCGTGATGCAGTCGGCGCCGGGCGTGCACCAGCCCCGGAAGATGACCCAGTCGTGGTTGTAGTAGGCCAGCTGCTCCATGCCCACGCCCAGCAGCCGCCCGGCGATGGCTCCCACCGCCATGCTGGGGATGAACAGACCCGAGGGCACCTGGAGGGGGGGGGCACGGCACGCGTTAGGGTGGGGTGGGACGGGGGAGGCTTCATGTTAGGTCGCTGTGTGCTCCGGGAGTGTTTATGCTGCCAATAAAGTCATTAAAATGGAATTGAGAAGGACACACACACACACAGAGCGAGAGACAGAGACAGAGACAGAGAGAGAGAGAGAGAGAGAGAGAGAGCGAGAGAGACAGACAGACATAGATACAGACAGGAGGAGGGAAGGGGGAGAGAGAGGAGGAGGCAGGGGGAGAGAGAGGGGGAGGGAGGGGGAGAAGCAGAGGAGGAGGCCGAGGGAGAGTGAGAGAGGAGAAAGGGGGTAAGAGTGGAAGAGGAAGAGAGAGAGAACTAGCGGGTAGCAGAGGAGGTGGAGAAGGCCGGGGGAGTAAGGATGAAAGGAGTAAGTGAGGGATGGGGAGGAAGAGAGATGGGTGAGAGAGGAAGAAAAAAGAGGAAGAATGCGAGACAGAAACCAGAGACGAGAGTGGGAGGTAAAGGGATCAAAGAAAGGAAAGATGGAGATAGAGTGAGGCCGAGAGAGAGAGGGGGAGTTGGTTTATTTGTACTAATTTTTTTATTGTAGTCATTCATTATTTATGTTGTGCATTAACCATTTCATCATTGTCGTAAGAGTAATTGTTACTTAATTATGATTCCATAAACTCTGTGAACCGATGTTGTGGCTCTTAAGACTGGCAAGGAGAGACCAAGATGCAGACAGAGACACGAGACCAAGATGCAGACAGAGACACGAGAGAGAGAGAGAGAGAGAGAGAAGGAGAGAGAGAGAGAGAGAGAGAGAGAGAGAGAGAGAGAGAGAGCAGAGAAGAGAGAGAGAGAGAGAGAGAGGAGAGAGAGAGAGAGAGAGAGAGAGAGAGAGAGAGAGTGAGACAGAGAGAGAGAGAGAGAGAGAGAGAGAGAGAGAGAGAGAGAGAGAGAGAGAGAGAGAGAGAGAGAGAGAGAGAGAGAGAGAGAGAGAGAGAGAGAGAGAGAGAGAGAGAGAGAGAGAGACGGTGAATCATGAAATGAATGGCTTTAATCAAAGCAGATACACCCAAGGAAACACAATACACAGCTGTTTCAGTTGTACACAGACCATATCACAGTTGTGTCCAAACACAGAAGAATGATTCATTGTATATATTAAGACATTTCAAAGCTTTGCCCAAAGTGTAGTGAGAAGTTGAGGAGACCAAAGTCGCCATGCATAAAATGACTAACACCTGCACAAAAAAAAACGTGTCCTGTCCTATACGTATATTTTATGGACCCGAGTCCGATAATAAAGCTTAAAGTCAAAAATATTCAAAAAGATCTCCAATACAGGACAGTGTTGTGGAACCAGGTTGTAGTCTGTATCCCCGACTAGAGAAAGACGACCTGGCTGACATGCTACCCCAATGACAGCAACCGGACTCACTGGAAGGGTCTTTGGTCTGCGACTAAGTACTTCGAAACACACCCGCCCAGTATTGACAAGGTACAGACAAGGGGAGATCTCTGATCTCTAGATGTTTGGAGACAGCTGTTCTGTGTGTGTGTGCGTGCGCGTGAGAGTGTGTGTGTTGCAACCTTCATGCATGTATCTGTGTGTGCCTGTGTGTGTTGCAACCCTCATGCATGTATCTGTGTGTGTCTGTGTGCGTTTGTGCCAACCTTCATGCCGAAGGTGACCACGGTGATGCCCATCTTGAAGAGCAGGGCGAGGGAGAGCTGCCAGAGGGCGGTGTAGAGACCAGAGTCCGCCGGGCGGTCCGCCAGACCGTTGCCCGCACTGGTCCCCGCGGTGGTGTTGGTGTCCTGGGGGGGGAGACGGAGAGAGAACCGACGCGCGTACACATAAACACACAGCTGACCACAGCCGAGTGCACCCCACACTGCCCCAGATCAGACAGTAGGTCGGACCGATCCTGGAGGTAATCATATCCACCATTATTTTGGTCAGTGTTGAAATCCAGATTCTTCAAACGATTATGTTTTAGTTTGAAAACATGATGCATTTATTCAGCATTTCTCTCTCAAAAATACACTTTTTAACTGAGAGCTTTGAAATTTCCCCTTTAAAAAACACAAAACGAAAATGTTCAAATCGACAATAATGTATGTGAAATATGCATCCAGCTGTACAAAACATTTAATGAATAAAATAAATATACTTAAAAAAACACAAAGACAATGGGGATGGGGACGGGACAGGGAGGGCGAGGGCGTGGGGGTACCTGCTTGTATCTACAGAGCTGGGAGGAGTCCAGCAGGGAGCAGTCGTTGAAGAGCTCCTTGATGAGCTCCGCTCCACTCATGCGGGTGTAGCTGTTGGGGAAGGAGACGAGCGCCGTCACCCCGGCCACCACCAGCACCTCCACGATGGGGTAGTGGCCCAGGAGGGTGGTTTTACCTGGAGACAGAGACACAGAGAGAGATTTATAAAGAATTATGGAGAGATGAGACAGATGTGGACAGGAGGGTGACAGGAAGGAGGGAGAATCCGGGAGAGAAGCAAACAAGAGAAAGCAAGAGATGGGAGAGCACAGTAAAGATGGAAGAACACACACACACACACACACACACACACACACACACACACACACACACACACACACACACACACACACACACACACACACACACACACACACACACACACACACACACACACACACACAAACATCAACAGAGTGGTCCAAACAACACCATCTGGTTACCTATCCATACAAAAAACACCCCCCACCACCCCCAGGCCCACAGTCCCCCCCCCCCCGCCCCACTCACGTCTCCGGCACCAGGCGATGTTGGCCCTGATGAACAGCGCCCCCCAGAGGCCGCCGAAGATGCCCAGCAGGATGAAGGGCCCCAGCTCCAGCAGGTGCCAGGGCGCGTGGAACTCCACGTAGAACAGCACCAGGCGGCTGTTCCCGAAGGGGTTGATGGAGCGCAGCGTGAACGCCGCCACCAGCGCCGCGAAGAACGAGCGCCACAGCGTCTTCAGCGGGAAGTAGTAGCTCACCTCCTCCAGGCTGAAGAGGACTCCGCCTATTGGCGCGCCGAAGGCCACGGACACGCCCACTGCCGCCGCCGCCGACAGCACCTAGGACGGAGGGGGCGGGTCTTCAGCTGGCGTCACCAGTGATGCGGGCACACAGGGGACATTGTTCAACAGCCTTCCCCTGCTGCTGACGGGGGTCTAGATTAGAGGTGGCCTCCGTGCTACTGGCCGGCCCGCCGCGTCAAACCCTCGTCCTGCCTCTGTTTCAGTGCGGTGAAGGAGACTGGACGCCCATGTTGGCCCCCAGCTTGCTCACCGGCCAGCACCACTATTTTCTAATGTTTCTCAATGACTTTTTTTGAAAAGTCTGCTTGTCCTAATATTAGGTTTGTTGATGATGGCCCCCGTTGCGCCCCCCCGACCCTCCCTGGAGGGAAGAGGGGATCATCCCCCTCTCTGCATTCCTTCCTAGAATCTGACTTTCTTCTTCCTCCTAATTAAGTGGCTTTTTGTATTTCCCTTTGGGGGGCTGGGGTTAGGGGGTGTCATAAACATACGGCCTGCAAAGCCCTTTGAGACTGGGACTGTGATTAAAGGCTATCCAAACAAATTCACTTGACTTACTAATACAAATATAGGGTCCTATAAATGAATAATAAACTAAAAACAGACCAGACCGCTCCTAACCGAAACCGACCAAAGGAAATCTGCCAAAACCAACACCGACCAGAAAAACTAGGAACCAAACAGAACTGAACCAACCTATCCAACAATAAGCCCCGCCTCTACCCCGGCCTCTATGACGGTAAGCCAACAATAGGCCCCGCCTCTACCCCAGCCTCTGTCCAATGGGACAGTAAGCCAACAATAGGCCCCACCTCTACCCCAGCCTCTGTGACGGTAAGCCAACAATAGGCCCCGCCTCTACCCCAGCCTCAATACACTTGGACAGTAAGCCAACAATAGGCCCCGCCTCTACACCAGCCTCCGTCCACTGTGACAGTAAACCAACAATAAGCCCCGCCTCTACCCCAGCCCCCGTCCACTGTGACAGTAAACCAACAATAAGCCCCGCCCCTACCCCAGCCTCCGTCCACTGGGACAGTAAACCAACAATAGGCCCCGCCTCCACCCCCCCTTGAGCCAGCGGCCCCGCCCACCTCTCTCCTCTTGGCCTCGTTCTTGCGGTACTTGGTGAACAGGTGGCAGAGGATGTTGGCGCAGCAGCAGGCCACGTGCACCAGCGGGCCCTCCTTGCCCAGGCTGAGGCCCGAGGAGACGGCCAGCACCAGGGTGATGGTCTTCACGATCAGGGTCCACTTGCCCAGGTAGCCGCGGATGATGAAGCCGCTCAGGATGGTCTTGATCTGGGGGAGGGGGGGGGGCGGAGAGAAAACAACGGCCGGATGAAGACCTGGCCTGTTCTGATTGGACGATCGTGAACATCAACAATGAAGGAATGCAAATGAATGGAAGGTACTGATCAGGATCTGTACTCCACAATCATAATCCATGTGGAGTCAAAGAGCAGATTTGGTATTTATTTATATATATATATATATATATATATAGGAAGACTATTAACTCTATCGGTGTGTGTGTGCGAGTCAGCATGTGTGCCAAGTCAGCATGTGTGTGTGAGTGAACGTGCACGTGTTTTTGTGTTTGTGTGTCTGCGTGTGCGTGCGTGTGTGTGCGTACCTCTGGTATTCCAGAGCCACAGGCGTAGGGGGCGAAGGACTTGACCAGGGTGACGGCCAGGAAGGAGAAGAGCAACGCCCAGAACATGAACATCATGTAGTTCACCACGTAGGCAAAGCCTCCCTGTGGAGCACACACACAACATGTTATATTAACTTCACGTATTCCACATAATATCTGGTAGTTAGGGGGGAACTCCCAGTAGAGAACGAACACAACACGTTATATTAACTACACGTATATAGAACATAACATCAGGTCATTAGGAGAAGCCTCCCTGAGAACACACATGTCATATTAACTATACGTATATAGAACATAACATCAGGTCATTAGGGGAGACCCTCAGCATTTCTCTCTCAAAAATATACTTTGTAACTGAGGGCTTTGAAATTTAGGGGAGATGTCCACAGTCTACCTGTAGGCATCGTTGAGCAAGATGCCCCCTAACCCCTACCAGATTCCTTAATGACATGAATCTAGAATAATTCACTACGTCCCTTTGGATTAAATGGTCCGCTGAATACAAAGTGGAGAAAAGATCATACGAAAAACCACTTCAGTACACAAACAAACAATGACAAGCAGGATTTTCAACATCCTCTCAATATGAAAGCACTAAAAACACGCCGCAAAAAGTCCCAACATATGGACAGCAGACCGGACTGAGTCGTGGTGTGGGCGTGTTATGACAGGGGGCCACCACTAGTGGGCGCCACAACGCCACTCAAGTCTCTCACAGCCACCAACACGTGTTTGAGGTGGTCGACTGTTGACACTGGCTGTTCCTCACTTCCTTGCTAGTCGCGTCCTATGGAGATGAGGCTACAGTGCTGGCTTGAGTGCTGCCTAGCGTTTGTAGCGTTCAGAGTTTGGAACGACTTTGCTAGTGTGGAAGTGCTTCCGCTTCCGCTTTTTAATATTGCTCCTGTGGTAAATATTTTAATTGTTGAAATTGTTATTGGCTGCAGTAGTTTGTTTAAACACAAGCTACTTACATATTAAAACAAATCAATCCATGCAAAATATAGCCCATCATTACGTTGCAAAAACGTTTGAAAAAAACGCACAGGTAAATTTTTGGCATTTACATGATTAATCTATCTTAAGCAATAAGGCACACAATATTTCTGAAAACATTCAATAACTTCACTTGTGTAAAGCAAGGAGTACTGCATAAGTTAGTGAGTGAGGAAGTAAGCGTAGACTGACTGCACAGGCGACAGTAAGCCAACAATAGGCTGCACAGGCGAATGAGTGACTGAACAGGGGAATGAGTGACTGAGTGACTGAACAGGGGAATGAGTGACTGAGTGACTGACAGGTGACTGAGTGACTGACAGGTGACTGAGTGACTGAACAGGGGAATGAGTGACTGAACAGGGGAATGAGTGACTGAGTGACTGACAGGTGACTGAGTGACTGAGTGACTGACAGGTGACTGAGTGACTGAGTGGCTGAGTGACTGAACAGGGGAATGAGTGACTGAACAGGGGAATGAGTGACTGAACAGGGGAATGAGTGATTGAACAGGGGAATGAGTGACTGAGTGACTGACAGGTGACTGAGTGACTGACAGGTGACTGAGTTACTGAACAGGGGAATGAGTGACTGAACAGGGGAATGAGTGACTGACAGGTGACTGAGTGACTGAGTGACTGACAGGTGACTGAGTGACTGAGTGGCTGAGTGACTGAACAGGGGAATGAGTGACTGAACAGGGGAATGAGTGACTGAGTGACTGACAGATGACTGAGTGACTGAGTGACTGACAGGTGACTGAGTGGCTGAGTGACTGAACAGGGGAATGAGAGGGTTCCGTACCTCGCCGGTCCCCACGATGAGCTCCGCCCAGCTCTTCCAGTGGGGGCACTTGTCGCGCTCCTGGAAGGTGGGCTCGTTGGAGGTCCAGCAGCAGTGCTCGTGGTTGAACCAGAAGCCGTTCAGGCACACGCCCTCCTTCATGTCCGTCAGCCAGTGGGCCGAGATATCGATCCCTCCTGCCAGGGCGCCTGGGGGAGGTGGGGGGGGGAGACGGACACGTCTTTATAAAACAGGTTTCTGGGTAACGTCACAGCAGATGGGCACACGCAACCAGGGGGCAGGAAGCATAGACTGCCATTCATTCATGCCGTCAAATGAGTCTTTGAGCCAGCGATGTTAGAATGACGAACATCAGCTACTTTGCATTGATACGTAAAAGTAAGCCAAAGCCAAACATGCACCCCTGGAAATAACCATTCATCATTACATCATCGGGAGTACAATGCTGTGTACACACCGATAACACTGCTGTCGTCGTTAATGTCACCACAGTAGTTTATGGCACGGTTTACTGCCTCCTTACCGTGTCACAACCAACCACGTATAAAACGGTACAACTGGATACAGCTATGCATTCAAATGCACAAAGTATGTGCAAAGAGAGAGACACAAATGATATGTGCTTGTAAATATTATGCGAGTTAACCCATCTTTAGGCAGTGCGCGCACACAACGAACGACAATGTAATCCCAGGGCATGAAACCAGCCCTCCAACGTGTGTGTGTGTGTGGGGGAGTTACCTGACATGAGTCCCACCAGCAGCATCAGCAGCCACCCCGAGAAGGCATCGCTGATCCTGTGGAGCAGGGCTCCCATCGACTCCTTACTCTTACTGGTGATCTACAGAGACAACACACAGTCCAATGACCTCCATTCAACAACGGGACAACAGGTCCGGGCTTTGAGCCACCTGAGCGCTACAATGCCTGCTGAACGGAGCTCAACGTGAGCTATTAGAGCGACACAATGACTTTTACACAGGTATCTATTGAGTGCTTGTCGTGTTGAATGGTCTCTCTCCGCAGATTACCGTTCTTTGATATGATTTTTATCAACTCTTTAAGTACATTTTTTTGGTTAAGATTTCCATTCGGTTCAAAGAATTATCCAAATTATATAATATGCCTTATAGCATTAGCCACTATAGTTTCCCATACACCTCATGTGTACGGAACTGGCTCTGTGTAGACATGTAGGATTATGCCATGAAAAGCTTCCCACACTTAGAGCTGTGATGCGAGACCCGCTAAACAGTCATTAGTGTTCCACAGGTATAATCTAAGGTTCAATACTAGCCCCCGAGCACACACACAGACAGACACAGACAAACCACTAGAGACAACAGACACAGAGAGATACCAAGTGGAATGACACCATGACAGATGACATAGACAGACAGACAAACACATAGACAGACAAACACACGCACGGACACAAGGAGAAGAGAGACCAACGGATATAGACAGCGACAGAAAGACACACACACACACACAGAAAGAGACACACAGATCAACATAATAGAGGGACACACACACAGAAAAAGAGACCAGTTCAACCAAACAGAGGGATATCTATCCACACACACGTCACACACACGTCACACGACACACGACACACACACACACACACACACCTCTCTGTGGCGGTCTCGGTCCTTGCTCTTCTCCCGGACCCAGTCGATGGTGTTGAAGTCCTCGTAGGTGCCCACCCCGGGGACGGGGTCCTCCAGAGGGTCCATCATGGCAGTGGGGCCCCCTGCCCCATTTATCCCCCTGCCCGGACTGTGCTCCTCATAGCCCCCTGTGGAGAGAGCCAACAGCATTATGTCGAGTGCCCTGCTAGGAAACTGACCCGAGCGTTGCCCATGTTGGATCCAACATGGCCGACTCGGCTCGCTGTCCGAAGTTAAACCAAAACACTCGAGACCGGTCTGTCAAGTTGACGGAAAATGATACGGTCACACGACATATATTAAACTAATGAAACAAAACATTTACACCAGCCTTTCATCTTTCAACATCTCAAGCCAATCGGCGTCTCCAGACACGGTGATAATTGACAGGATCAAGTTGCACTTTTGCCTTCTACACTGGGTTTAGAAAAGAGGTCGTCCCACAAGGTTTAAAGCCAAGCTATTAAAACGCTAACACATGACCGTGGCCCCGTCACAAACACCTTATGAAATACATTATACAACCCCTTATGAAAGACATTATACACAGGCTTACGGAATCTGCTGAGAGGAGTTAACTTTAAAGAGATTATTAACCAGCGCAGAAATGTGGTACGACCACGGCATTGGAGCCCAGAGGAAATCTGTGTTTGTACAGAACCTTTCATGCAAGGTTGAGCAACTGTTGCTAAGCAACCAAGTGAGAGCTGTGCGACTGCTTGACTATTATGGGATAGATCATCTTCTGGTGGTCTTGAGACGGCCATGTTACCACCACAGCATTTAATCCACTGGTTGTCTGTCACGTGACTTCCTCCTAAAATACCGGAGACTGGTGGTCGCACCGCGAGGTAAAGTTCAGCAACCCTTTATTTGCCACAGGGACCTTATGAAAAGATATTTCAACGATTTGGGACTGCAGATACGATACGTGTTGGGATTCTGCAAACATTACGATTTGTGCAAATAGAGCAATATACGATAGTAGGATTTCGGGTTCTGCAGGTCAATGAGAGCCTGCGTCTTAGTTCAACAGAGCAATGACATAAGTCAACACACTCAGCAGTAGCTGAGTGACACAAGTTACACACTCAGCAGTAGCTAAGTGAAATAAGTAGGACGATACACTAAGCAGTAGCTAAGTGAAATAAGTACTACACTCAACAGCAACAGCTTAGTAGTTGGAGTTGTGGGCTGTATTCGGCAGCAGTGTCACTACCAGTTGAACTACATTCCTGAGTCGCGCGGTGGTATTGTATTCCTCAGTCAAATAGCTTTTCAGTAGCAAAGCTGTGGTGTAGTGAACTGCTTTGGCTAAGTTTCTGTAGCTTAGCGTGCTACATTGTTCTGCTTCAGTGTAGGTGGCTCCATTCAATGTGGAGTCACTGTTAGCTTGGCCTTAGCTCAGTGCCCTTTCTAAGTAGATGTCGACACTGCGCAAGTATTAGCATTGCGCGTAAACTGTGCTCTGAACTCCATGACCCATCACTGAAAACACAGTGACTCACACTTCCTTCCCTTTAAACCGGCACAAAAACCTACGTAGTCAGAAAGAGGGATATACAGGGAGACAAGGAGAGGGTGAGCGATAGACAGAGTGAGAACGAGATTCAGA
This sequence comes from Gadus chalcogrammus, assembly GCF_026213295.1. Lineage (NCBI taxonomy): Eukaryota > Metazoa > Chordata > Actinopteri > Gadiformes > Gadidae > Gadus > Gadus chalcogrammus. The sequence continues at coordinate 10,696,391 of NC_079428.1, read as the reverse complement.
TTTAACCTTTCATGTAATTACGTATACACAGCCTTAACTAATGCCTCTACCAGTATAATATGAATGTTTACATTGTTTTTTATTCGGTTGAATTATTTATTGCATCTCAGAGAGATAGAAACAGGTGGAACTTTAGGAGAGGAATGCAACTGATTACCAACGACAAAAGGGCAACTCGAAAGATAGTTTCCCTGTCTTTCTCATCCTATATCTCAGAGAGAAAGAGAGAGAGCGAGCCAGAGAGAGAACAAGCTTGCAACTTCAGCGAGAGACGGACAGAGTAACGGAGGGAAACAGCGATAGAGAGACATAGGTCACCATAACGCTGACGGCCTCTCATAAACATCAACAGGAGAAGGAAGGAAACAAAAGAGCTCGAAATAGACCAAGGTCTGGGTTTACAGACCCGGGGGACGAGCTGCAGGATGGTTTGATCTGCTCTGTGGTCTTGATTATTTACACAGGGGGGGTGGGGGGGGGCATATGGTCCCGATGTGTTCCCGATTAACAGGCTTGGACAGCAGAAGGAATTTAATTTACTACGCGGAGCACACCGGTGGACTTAACACCAAACACATTACCAAATAACAAACTCACAAATACTCATGACAGCTTGCAGAATGCAGCTGGCGGTTATGAGCCATCATAAAATGACTGAACAACTGCAATTAACCCCCCCTGGTCCCTACTGCCTGGAGTTACACAAGGTCTGCACCCTGAGCCCTCTCAGGGTTCCACAGAGTGCTATGACACGGCATGGCTCAGCTACAATGTAAAACAACCCCAGATTCTTGATCCTACCCCTGGGGAGCATGTAGGGGTTCCAGTGATCCCCAATACCACGAAAGACTCACCAACAGCGGTCTCGTTTACGACCAAATCCTCCTTGTCCAGATTCTTGCTCCAGATTTCCCAATCCATGTCTCATTCTCTGAACAACGAGACACAAACAAACTGTGTGCAACGAGCCAAAACAATACCAAGTAAACTGGCCCAACCTCCCGGTACTTTCGAAATGGCTTTGCTTAGAAGTCACGGTCGCCGCTCCTCATTGGTCGAGGTGTCGAAACACGGCTAATGATTGGCAAACTCAAGCACTGGCAGCAATAATCTGATCACATGATGGTATCTTTCAATGCAGGTACTTTAATGTGAAACCTGTGATTGGTTTGGATGGGGCTGTGCTTGCGATGGATTGACTGCACAGAAAAGAGGGCGGGTATATATTGAGTTGGTATTTCAAACCGTGTAGAAGTCCTGTGGGAACGAGGGAGTGACCCGAGGGAGTTCTGGACTTCCTGCGTGTTTGACCGGGGGTCACTTCCTATCCAAAATCATTGCAGGGAGTGATTGATTTATTACATCCTTGAATAAATAAATAAACATCATAAAATCAAAGCGCTGGTGACATATGTTTTAAAGGCCGCTGGGAACGCCGATAGGCTCAAGACAGGAACATGATTGTGTAATCTAATCTGGTATTTTGGTGAGACAGTCAATGGGTTTGTTTCCTGTTCGTCTTGTACAAGTTGGACCTGAAACTCTCCCTTACCATGTGACTCCTCGTCACATGACACACACACACACACACACACACACACACACACACACACACACACACACACACACACACACACACACACACACACACACACACACACACACACACACACACACACACACACACACACACACACACACACACACACACACACCTGAGCGAGGCTATGAACTTTAACCTTTCTTAGATCTGGTCGCCATGGGAACGGCACATGTAATTTCCCCCAAAGGGAGTCCAGCGGGTCACAACAACTGACAGGATCTCCGAGCATGCCCAGTTGCTCTCAAGGAACCGGTCTTCTAATAAACAATAGGATGGATCACAAATATTGACCAATATCGGTTACGGATCCATATAGGGCAGTACATTCTGTGGTCAGGGGGTTTGACTAAAGTGACCAGGCCCTTCCAGTAGAACACAGATATCCAGATGGAATGGATCGGATGACCCGGTCACCTCGTGCCCAGCTCCCTGACTCATTCCCGGCCAATCATTAGACAGCACGGGTCGCTGACTAGTACACTGACAAGATTGTTTACTGGGAAAGTGGCCTGGAAGGTGTCCTTGCAAAACCTTGCATATCTGTCGGAGAATCTAATCTCCTCCCTGATGACTTAGCGATTTAGTTATGGCGACACATGAACAAAAGAGCCAGCAGGAGCACCTAGCAGTTAAGGAGTTTGACTCCAAGATCAAAGGTTCTGGGTTTGATCCCGGCCGATGTCATAGCGTTACCTGTAGGCATCGTAGATCAAGATGCCCCCTAACCTCTGTCTACCTGTATCTGAATTCACTCGGCAAGTCTGGATGAAAGCAATCTTCTAAATGACTTATTAGTCCTTGTTTACTCTCCAAGTAAAAGACGTCCACATCTTTAGCTCATACGTGACTCGGATCAGATATCTTCAGAACAGTGTTCGTCAGAACTGCAAAAATTGAATCCGATCCTTTCAATTCGGACTTAGTCAACTCTTATGTGGTCCTGATTCAGATACAGGGCTGGGCCCGATTTCCTGATAACGTTCACTCTCAGCACGCTACGAAGACTCGTACGTTTAAATTTATCAAAGTTATTTGCCTCTATAGGCGTGGTTCCCAAACGGTCTCTTAAGAGTCTTCTTAGGAAACACTCCTTATGTCGTTAGTAAACGGCACTGTCCAGAAAGAACGTGCTGAAATCGATTGCAGCACGAGATTGATTTTCCATTTCATGCGCAGTTGCATGACAGCGTTCTAAAAAATATTGCAGTCTTTGCAAATAAAACATTGCTCGAAAACCTTATAGTAGGCCTAAACATTTATTTAACCATGGGTTAACATAGCATAGCCTATACACAGATTATTTTATAAACAGCGGAGATCACAACCTTGATTACATCTGTCGCAGCCGATCAAATTAGGCTATTGATTTTCTGTTTACAAAAAGGTGTCTGACTTGTTGATTATTTATGAAAATAGGCATTTTGAAATGAAAGCTACAATTTGAATAGTTTATTTAGCTTATTATATAATACTGTTTATGCTTAGACTGCTTTACTTTTTGCTGTCTGCTATCTGATGTAGCGTTAAGAAGGCTTTAAGAAGGTTTCGGGAAACCGGTCCCTGATCCTTTGCAACGCGAGTATGAATCGTCACATCGGAACAATCATCCAACCGACAATAGACCCAGTGGTTTTTCTCTTCAACGTCCTACCGTGCAATTTCATCAAATCTTGAAAAAACAGTCACACCGCCTGTAGCAATGTCTATGCTGCCCGCCAACTGGGTGACGCCCGACGGCACCTAGGTGGCCCTCCCCAAACAAGGACCCAGGGCGGTGACGTTGGAACCGGTCTTTCGCCGAGGTTGAGTTTAAGGATACATAGGAGGGAAGGCTGCCATGCTGAAGAGCCCTTCAGAGCGTGTGTGGCGATGACGGCTGGTTTAAAGTTTGCACATTGATGACACAATTTGCAACAGCTGTGCAGCCCTGGAGTCCAATCAGTCTGACTGTGTCCAGGTGAGGCTGCCTCAACCAGCCATCATCCACGCACTCTGAACCTACTATTTGCTCCACCTAGACTATCTGTAGTCTCATACCGTGGAAGCTGTTTTTCTTTTTCAGCTTTTAGGCTTCACTGTAGCTCTGACATGAGGCATACGGTATCTCAATGGCCGCCAGTTTGGGGGCAGATACACCCTTACAGGTTTATCTCTCCCTTCAACAGCTAAAGGGAGGAATGTGCACGGGTCACTTGAAACCACTTCCTCATGCTCCACGTCTCTGCTCAACTACTTCTACGACTCTGCCAAGGGAGCCCTCCAACACACATAATAAATCAGTCTTCACTTTCTCCCCGTTATAACGTCTCGATGAGTTGTTGTCACCTCAGGCGAACACACAAGTGTGTCGACATCTCATTCTCTACTCGCTAGGCTACAGGTGAACTTAACAAGTACAGAGCTGCACCTGCCACTTCATCTCCCCTCCCCCATCCCCCAGCTAGGTTGCCTTGGCAACCCCTCGCAAGGTGTTCTCGGTAGACAACTGGCACTAGAAGGGAACCGCAGAACCTGACAAGAAACAGGAAGGAAGTGACGTTGAATTAGAACAAAAAGGTGTTTGAGGTGGTTTCTCATTGATGTGGTGCGAAGGAATGAAATAACACACACACACACACACACACACACACACACACACACACACACACACACACACACACACACACACACACACACACACACACACACACACACACACACACACACACACACACACACACACACTTTGAGAGTTAGGCCATGCAGTGCTGTATTCTTGTGGCCAGGTAACCTCAGTCTTGAGGTGATTGAGTATTGAGAATATTTTACGGCCCTGAAGGCCTGTGCTCTTCTCCCTGAAACGTTCACATTTCATGCCAGCTCACTCTAAAAATGAGTGCGGCACGACGTTGGAAAGAATTGAAACTTGCGGAACTTGTGTTCTTTGTGGTCTATATGGTGGTATGTCATAGATACGGGGTGAAGCTCAGAGAAAGGGGATCAAGGTTCATACTTATCAGGCAACAGTTGCTGGCAACTTCCTTGCCGTCTCACCCGACAAATGTGTGTTGTGATACAAACGGAAACGCATGACGCGGGACCTGAGATATCTGATAACATAACATTCAGTCCTTCAAGAGGTCGACATTGCACATGCGTACTTTGTGATACCGATGCTGATACTAATTCAATTCTGCCGCCCTGCGTCAACTTATACTGCTTCCACTCACTTCAGCTTATTTAGCAGACCACACAAATAAACAAAGCCTAGCCCAGAGCCCCCTGGGGGCACCGTCAGAACCTCCCTATCCCCAGGGACCTTGAGACCAGAGACCCTGACGGCTACAGGGACGTCCCTGTGACATCACCCGGGTTACCCAGAGCGACTCGGGCCGACCGGTGTGGCCCCCGGAGGCCTGGGACTCAAACCGTGGGTAAGCTACAATCCACGACAACCAGATAACAAATGTCCGTTACGCAGGTCATGACCTTCTGCAACTCTCAAACCCATCACGGTCTCCGACGGTCCTTATTTTATTTGTCTCGGGCCGTGATATGGGGTGTGTTTATTAGTGGATGTCCACCTGTGAGCCCTATTGGGGGTCCAGTGGTATCCATCTCTTCCTTTTTAATTCAATCAGAAAAGATAAGATAAAGATAAGGTATACTTTATTCATCTCAGCAGATAAATGTAGGATGAAGATGAAGAAGAAGAAGATGAAGAAATTGGTAGCTTTTGCTCTAAGAGCGGAAGGAAGTTAGTCAGATAGAAAGGGTGTTTCAGCCCAAAGCCACAGAGCAGGATATGACCTGACAGCAAGTGTCTGGGTTAACACTGCAGCAGACAATAACAAGAGTACACGTGCTGCTGGGTTGCGGTTGGAGGGTCAGAGTGTGGTTTGTTTTCACAGCCATAAAGTTGTATTAATGTCTCTCGTGTCCATCGTGGATCATTCATTTAACATTAAGTGAATAAGTGGCTTAGAATTCCAGATGTGTGTCATTAAGGAGCAGGTAGGGGTCAGGGCAAAGGGGTCATCTTGGTAAAGAACCCCCCAAGTAGATCACACTCGTTTTTTTCTGTTGTGAGGACTTAAAGCAGGTTGACAGCAGGTTGACAGCAGCAGGGGTAGTCTGACAACCGATGGGTTGCTAGCTCAGTCCCCGGCTCCTCCTAGCTAATGGATGGGCAAGACGCATTACTGCTCCCGACAACAACACTGCAGCCTGGCGTGGTTGACACCGCCGTTGGTGTATGAGTGGGTCCCTGTTAGGCAATGATTGGAAAGCGCTTTGGGTGGAAGTTTTATATAAATGCATTTTATTTACAAATCATTATGTCATCACCAATCGACGGGCAGAATTATAGGATTCATAAAGTTAACCATGAACGAGAATGCATTTCCTGTTGCACTAGCCATTCAGAATGTGTCCCAATTTCGTGCATGAGCCAAATTTAAACTCATTTCGTAAGCCATAACATGTTGAGTTTGGGCTGTAAAAAGGGGAAGGGATAAGCTTGAACACATTTTATCGTCAATATGGCAGTTTTGTACAGTTTAGTATCAGAAACGACTACTGTTCTGAGTGTACTGTGTACTGTTGGAATGATGTACTGTGCATCTGCGGTCATTTTGGCAAATCTCAGCTCAACAACCACACACTATCTTAAAAAGGCCCTCAAAGAGACTGGGAAGACCACAGCATGGTTCATTACGCCCATTATTGTTTTTACATATGTTGACTGAGTACACTTCATATAACAGCTTGTGTGTAAAAATTACAACTATGTCCATAAAGCGCATACTTATCTTATCTATGTTTGTCTACATTACGACATGGTTTGGAAAAAAGTCTGATTTGTTTGTTTGGAAGCCGGTGCTTAGAACTGTGGGTCGGTGACATCAGAATGGTGACTGGGACAGCGCTGTGGTAAACACAATTATCACAACTATACCATGGGGTGGAGAGAGAGAGAGGCAGAGAGAGAGAGAGAGAGAGGCAGAGAGAGGCAGAGAGAGAGAGAGAGAGAGAGGCAGAGAGTGAGAGACAGAGACAGAGACAGAGACAGAGAGAGAGAGAGAGAGAGAGAGAGAGAGAGAGAGAGTCAGGCAGAGCAGTGAGGTAGGTAGATGGAAAAAAAAAGAAACAGACGGAGAGGTACAGAAGGAGTAACATCCACTATAAATACAGAGACCGATGTAGGTATACAGACAGAATTGTGGAGAGGGAGTGGAGAAGAGGGTATAGACAGAAAGGTAATAGAGGAACCGATGACTCACAAACTGACCACAATCGCTTCATTTCTACCAAGCTTTCGTGCCTCTCCCTGCAATATTCAGACTCCTCTTATCAGCCAGCGCACCCCCTCCTCAAAACCAACCGCCACGTTCCGACATCTCTACACCCTTCGTTACCACTCTGCGTGACTCTGTCCCCATGAACTCCATCACAAACTATAGTCTCTGCTTTCCACCACACTGGACTGTTGCTGGCCCAAAGCACTGTTCAAACAAACTCGACAAATTCAAACCATCGATTTACCAATTAATCTGTAAGCAGTTCCAGCAATCCATGACTACCCAAACCACAGTTCCACATGCACATGTTACACATATGTCTTCAGTCATTCACAGAACTCGGGTTTAAACATGAACGCACCGTGACTCGGGTCACATGATTCATTTTTAATTATAGTAACATTTTTAATATCATAAACTCTTGACGTCCAGATGTTGCTGACCTCCCCCTCCCTAGTCCTTACCTCAACTATTTACTGTAGAAACGGACCCGTTGAACAACAATATGTCTAGAGTAAACGTATCCCGTCTGGTTGACAGATCTCTCATCTAAAACATGAGCGGACCCTGGTCCAGCCCCTGGTAGACCCTCACCTGAGTTCAGAGGAGGATCATCGTCTGTGTTGGAGAAGTCCAGCGTAGCTCCAGCTATGTCCACCATCTCGTCATCATCATCATCGTCGTCGCTGACCTGATGGAGACCGTCGAAGCTGCCCGTGTTGTACCCGGCGTTGTCCATCCTTTCGCCTCCTCCTGTCAACACAAACACGGACTCTGTCAGCAGAGGACCCCGCTCAGGTGTTTTGCTTATTCTGCACCCCTACAACCCCGGTGTGTGTCTACCTAATAAGGTGTACTTCTGATTTGCGCGCTTCCAGAACGGAAACATGTTGAAACAAAACGCTGATTTAACACGTTAACACCACTACAAAACAACTCAAACTACATAAATCAAGCCAAAACGCCCCCAGGGTCGCGGCGCGTAGATCCCTCGCTGTGTCTCGCTGCAGTGACAGCTCGTCTCTCTTCTCAAATAAGGAAGTCTAGCGACTGTTTCCGCCAGAAATAGGAAGGCCGGTGGTTAAGAAGCCCGATCACGTCGACCAGGTCTCTTTCACGGGCACTGGGTCAGATTCCTGCCGCTTCATAGCAACCCTACATCAGGTAGACCAGCAGCAGGCTGCAGCATCAGCACGGGGAGCTGGAGAACTGGTTAGCTTAGGGCGCTAGCTAACTCCGTTCACGCAAAACAAAGTTACTCATCGCCTGAGTGGATTAACTGCGGTGTGTGTGTGTGTGTGTGTGTGTGTGTGTGTGTGTGTGTGTGTGTGTGTGTGTGTGTGTGTGTGTGTGTGTGTGTGTGTGTGTGTGTGTGTGTGTGTGTGTGTGTGTGTGTGTGTGTGTGTGTGTGTGTGTGTGTGTGTGTGTGTGTGTGTGTGTGTGTGTGTGTGTGTGTGTGTGTGTGTGTGAAGACAGGCGGCCTTACCTTTGTAAACAAGCCGCTGTGGTGTCGCTCCAGACGCCTCAAGTCTTATGACTCGGATTTAGTGGTCCTGCAGTCGACGGCGGCGTAAACTTATCGCTCCAGATCGCCCCTTCCTGGGAAATCCTACGTCATTCTTCCCCCGAAATAACCTCAAAACAACTGCTCTAAACCCTGGGATGCCTTATCAAAACCGCCATGGACGATGTTTTGGTTGTGCACAGGTAAATATTGATACCGCGTTAAGAATCGTCTCGTTAAGCTGCGGTGATGTAAAGTTGCCAGATTGCTCTGCGGGCGCCAGGATGTGTTTTCCTCTTCATGGAAAAGCAGTTGATGCCGGAGTTATCGTTCTCTTGCCCGGATGGATCAGTGGAGCGGTTTGATGTATCGGTCATCTACAATTAGTAGATGCATTCATATGTTTTTCACATCTCGTTAGATTAATCATGCACAACATAAAAATAAAGTCAGATTGCAGATGTTCATTATAGCATGGATGAGCGACCTTGTATATTCTTTGTTGGCAGAATCATGACTAACAATCTGTAAGTAAAACTGAACGCCATTTAAATTGATCCAAATACCAGAACCTAATTCTAGTAAGTTTTCTCTCAAACCTAATTTCCTGGTGGTTGAGTGGTCACTGGAGACAATGTGTCAAGCTGTAATATGAAATATATTCTGAACAAACGTTCACACCTTTTAATGTTAAATGGCGACCCCTTGCGGTCGTTGTCCGCAGCGTATGATGAGTTTATATTTTTGCATTGAGGGGGTTCTTGCCAACGGATTTTACTGTTTCTAATAATTTCTCACAAATTCTTTCTTTGTCGTCTTACATCCCGAAGCTCATTGATCTGCGGTCCCCACTCTGCCCTAAATAATATGCAAATATCACACTTTTAACTTATGTTTCCTTTCCAACCAGCAGATAATATAAGACTGACTTAAGGCATCAAAAAAAACACATCTGTTTTGATATTCTACAATGTTCTTATGGAACTTCAGAATGACCTCACAAAGCAAAGTAAATAGTGTGTGACATGTGGCTAAAGTTGTATATATTTAACATACTCCACATGGTTTTGTACAGAAAAAAAGCACCACTGACCTTTTTGAGCTCAGACTTGATCAGAATGGAAAAAGTCATCCATAGGGTTTTTTCTTTCTGTCAAACCAACACATCACTTGTCTGTGTGTTGTCATGGTGATTGCAGCATCACAAAGTAGTCAATCCTTTATTCTCACAAAAGAACGCTTTGCAGTTAAATTGTTTTAATAAGGCGTTATTGGAACAGGTCATCATTATTACATATGACAAACTAGAGACAGAAAAATATGTGCTTTCTCACTGGTGACGCCGAACAAAACAGTTTTTTTTTAATTTTTCAACCAACCAATAAGACTCCAGTTTGTTCAATACAGTACAACAATATATATACGATATATACAACGCAAGAACAAAGCAGTATCGACAGTATTACACGTTTGATGTTTGCTTGTATGTAAGTGTGATGCAGCTGAGCATCTGTTAAAGGTGAATGAGCAGCATTTTCCATATGCTTGTGTGGTCAGTAACAAGCAAAGTGATGTGTTCAAGATACTCAAGTATTCAATACAAAACCAATCTGGAACAGAGCATATCAAACAAACATTAACTTTTCTGAAACTGTAAGCAACACATGTTCGGTACTTCTATTGGCTATATGGCTAAATTATGAACTGATAATCAACGTTATACTCAAGTGATTTTATGTGAATGGATTATTAAACTTATTGCTTCTGTATGATCGATATGTCTGTTTGTTTTTTTGTGAGTAAAATGTTTATGCCTCGTGAACATTTGATTGTAGTGTTGTGTGTGTTTTGTGTATGGTTAATCAGCAGTTAACTGTGAAAAGCAACAATGCAAAACAGTAAAAAAATGCATCAAATATGCTCATGCATGCCCACACACAACCACACTCACCCATACACACACACACACACTCAACCACCCCCACACACACACAGGTAGTGTTTTGTTGTTATTTTACAGAACCATATCTTCATATTTTCTCATGGAAAGTTTCATGGTGTTCCAAAACGACTCAAATATACAGTCAAATATACAGCGATGCTCCTGTGTCTCCACTTCTACTGTAGTGTTGGACGTTCGTTACATATTGTCCTTCAGTCTTCTGATGTGGTCAAACTAGAGAGCGAATCCAATCAAGCACAGGTACTAAACAGATTTTATTTTTTTGCCTCAAAGCACCAACAAAAATCGGTTCTTTTTTAAAATCGTTCACGTTTTAATCTATACATGTGAAATAAATAAAATGAGTCCCGATGACACCGTTTTTAATCTGATGCAAGCCGAAAGTGGGGTTTTTCTTTGGTAATGAATAATATTGGAAGGACAACGGTGAAGGAGTTGTTAACGTATGTGTGTTTATAACAGTATAAAGTTACAGCAGATGAGTCTCCAGCCTTGGGGTTAAGGGGTTCTCCTCCCGAAGGAGAGCAAGGCACTAACCCCACCCAAGAGGTTCTATTCCCCGTGTGGAGAAAGGCGGTGAGTCAGTGGTCCGCTTGCCGGCTAATCGATGGCGCGTGGTAGACACAACGCTAAGCGTTCTGCGGTCCACTCTCGGCTGAGTGGCGTGCTCTGTGTGTTCAAGTGTCCTGGTCTGGAATGAGCGCGGCTAATCCTGTTGGGCTTCACACAACCCGCCCAGTGTCTGTCGGCCCGTGTGGGACCACCACCGACCCGTAGGTGTTAGGAGGAGCAGGGTAGGACGTGGTCCATGAATGTGTTTGTGTGTGTGTGACACTCCTAATGTGTGGTGTCTCTGTGTCTTAAGGGTTCCTCCTAGCTTTCTCTTTGAGGAGGAACATGGGATACATGGAATGGACAATCTCGGGCCACGCCTGTTTACTTCCTGGGTATGGAATGTTTGCAGCCAATAATCTCTCTCTCTCTCTCTCTCTCTCTCTCTCTCTCTCTCTCTCTCTCTCTCTCTCTCTCTCTCTCTCTCTCTCTCTCTCTCTCTCTCTCTCTCGAGTCAGGACTGTTTCCTGGTTTTGTGATACCGTCTGGCTCATTGTGCTTCTTGGTTAGTTAGGGGTTGGAATGTCAACAGCCTGTTTTATATCCCCAGGTCTCCGGTCCCCTCCCTGGCTCAGCCTCACCCCTGGCTTGGTTTTGCTCTTGGGTTGATCTTAATCTCGACCCCTCTGATTCAGTCTACTTCCTGGGTTCAGCCCGCTTCCTGGTGCGGTCTAACTCCTGGTGGGTGGGGCTGTTGTCAGTAGTGTCCGTAGCCCAGGGACAGGCCCACGCCCAGGCCCAGGTCCAGGCTCTCCCGGAGCCCCCGGAGCTGCTCCTCCCCCAGGCGGGTCTTGTCCTCCAGCTGCCTCTGCTCCACCAGCAGCGCTGCCTTCATCTTCACAAAGTGGCTGCAGGGGGAACAACCGCACGGACCGTCCATTACGCTGGGATTAACCCTCCAGACTCAAGGCTCCCGACCAGATAAAAGCCTCTGCTAAATGCCACCAGCAGGGGACAAGGGGGATTTCTCCCAAAGAGCCACTTGCATTTATTTGCCATGTGTGACGTCACAACTTACTCTCGCTAGTGATATCACAGACGGATACATTTTAAAATGCTTTGATTGATCAAGACCTTTGGCTGCTTGTGATGTCACACCCATATATACCATCCATGAATCGCTCATTACTACCAGAAGAAGCCTTACAATAATCTATTATGATCAGTCAGTCAGTCAGTGTGCATGCGTCTCTCTGCATGATATGTGTGTGTGTGTGTGTGCGTGTGCGTGCGTGCGTGTGCGTGTGTGTGTGCATGTGTGTGTGATTGTCTCTGCATGGTGCGTGTGTGTGTGATTGTCTCTGCATGGTGCGTGTGTGTGTGATTGTCTGCATGGTGCGTGTGTGTGTGATTGTCTCTGCATGGTGCGTGTGTGTGTGATTGTCTCTGCATGGTGCGTGTGTGTGTGATTGTCTCTGCATGGTGCGTGTGTGTATGTGTGTGTGTGTGTGTGTGAACTGACCAGTAGTCTCGGTGCTGGTCGGGGGACAGACAGCGGGACAGGACCCGGCCCACGGCCTGCTCTCTGCGGTCCACGTGCTCCTTCAGGTCCTGGGCCTCAGACAGCTGCCGCATGAGCTGCCTCTGCTTCTCCACCAGGGGGGGCTGCAGCACCAGAGACAGGGGACAGCGTTAACATCTGTTTCACTGTCCGCTGGGTAAGCTGTTAGGTTAAGCTATCATCAATATATACTAACATATCATAAATAAACAGTATATTGATATATATCACCAATATATATATATATTGATATATTTATCATCAATATATATATTGATGATATATATATCAATATATATATATTGGTATATATATATATATATCAATATTGATGATAGCACATAAACAACCTATGTCTGGCTTAGGTTTTTCTTTACTCTCTGTATCAATGGTATTCGTATAATTAATATCATGTCTAGTGTATGATTGATATGCAAAGTAACGTGCCCTGTTATCAGACATGAATGTGTTAAAAATGTGAAATAAAGTGTGAAAGGAAAATCCAACCGTTTTATTTAAAGAGGAAATGAAAAGGACGTTTACTCAAAACAAAACCGCAAACTGCGAGCCTTAAAGAGAATCCCTCATCCCATCTCGGGTTAGTACCGCCTCATATCCTGTTCAACAGGCAACGCATCAGGGGCCCCTCAGTCCTCACCCTCTCAGCCTGGTCGGCCTCGGGCCCCAGGGTGTCCAGGGCCGTCTGGGTCCTCAGCAGCCGGGCCGACAGCGACAGCAGCAGGCTCACCACCTTGTCCAGGTCCCCGATGAACATCCGGAACTTGTCCACCTCGTTGGGCTTGCACACCGCCACCACCGAGCTCTCCACCTGCCGGGGGGGGGGGGGGGGGGGGGGGGGGGGGGGGGACGACATGTTAGAGGGTGGGGTGGGGGGATGTTGTCAGCGGTGTGATCGTGGGGAGAGGGGGTCGGCTTAGCTCGGGAGGTAAAGCAGTTGTCTTGTAACCGAAAGGTTGCTAGTTCGATTGTTGATGTGTCCCTGAGCAAGACACTGAACCCTAACTGCTCCTGACGAGCTGGCCTTGCATGGTTGACTCTTCCGTCAATGTGTGTATTAACCGGTGTAAGTTGCTTTTGATAAAAGCGTCTGCTAAATGCTTTAATTGTAATTTTAATCATGGCTCCACCCACAGTTTAACTGTTAATTTTTATTTATTTTTTTTTCATTTGAATCTGCATTTTGGTAAAGACGTCTGCAAAAGTGGTCTGGAGATATCCACAACAAAATGCCACTCTTGAGGTTTGGTGTTTACTCTGCGCCCGTTACCATAGCGACCGCCACATTGCCGTGCAGGGCAGGGTTTCCGCTGGGAAACGGAAAAGCGTGTGCCCGTTTCACATCCCATCGCATATTTTAGGCTTGAGGTTCTGGGGCGTTCTGTGTCCTGTCCTATTCGGTCCCTTCCTATGCCTACGCCAGAAAATAGCATTCAAGAATCCACTGCGTCCCTGTTTCTCTGCTGGACGTCGACCGCGGGCGTGTCAACCACAGGGCCGTATGTCAGTGTGGACCACAGCGGCGGCTCGGTGGCGTGTCGAGGTGTGAGTGTCGAGGTGTTCCTCACCTCCTCCCCCAGCTGAGTGTTGGCTCTGATGTCCTCCTGCAGGCCTCTCTGGGCCTCTCGCAGCACGCCCAGCTTCTTACGCAGGCTCTCCATCAGCTGCCGCTGCGGAGGGGAGACGGGCCACACTCAGACGGACGGACAGGGGACGGACCGTGCTGAAGGGGGTGCCGTTTGTGGTGCCGGGCTGATCGGGCTAACGCTAGCAGCGCCTGAGTGATGGCGCTCATGCTTATGGTTTTAGTTCTTTTTAAAATGTACACCAGAAAATGTTTGTGTTAGTTAATAAAACGCACTAAGAAAGCAACAGGAGCGCTGGGATAAAGGGTAAAGTAAAATCAGGTCTCATTTAAAATATAACATGAAACATCGATTTACACGTGTGGCCTTGCGTTTGGAATGAGCGTTGACGTCACTATAAATTAGATCATTTAATATGAGGGGAACCTTGTAGGTGAGGTCCTCCTCCTCGTCGTCGTGGTGACGGAGGTCGGGCGGGTCCTTCCTGTGGGAGGGCAGCTGAGGTCTGGTGGCTGGCACGCCGTAGTGAGAGGAGCAGCTGGAGCTCCTGCCCGAGTGCCTGTGAGCAAGGACGCCAGGTTCGTTAGGAGTCAAATAAGCGGAGAATGTGTCGTTCTAATATGTTTTCCTTATAGCATAATCGCCCAATGAGTGGGTGATTAACGGGGGGCTGAATAGTCTATGACATCATAATGTTGACGATGTCTGCCCACCAGACATCTGCGTGGACAGCCCCAATTGTGACGTCACAAAGGGGCGCACGTCAACTAGGCACTGTTCGTGGAAACTAGTTTCCAAGGACAACGCCCAAGCCTGGAGGGTCTTTGGACATGTGACCGGACACTGCAGCGCGGCTCCGCCTCACCTCTCCAAGCTGTCGGTGTCGTGGCCCAGGCCCCGGTACGCCCCCCTCCAGCTCTCGGGGCCCCACTCCCCCTCGCTGCCCAGGGGGGAGAGCTGCTCCCTGCCGGGGCCCCGGGCCCTCAGCTCCTCCTCCTCCTCCTCCTCCTCCTCCTCCAGGGACCCGCTCACCGCCCGCGTCCGGCCCGGAGGAGAGGCGTCCAGGTCGGGCGAGGCGTCGATGTCCGTCTCCACCACCGTGACCGGCAGGGCGAAGCACGGGTGCTCGCTCGTGATTGGATTGACCCGGGGCATAGGCCCCTCCTCTTCCTCCTGATAGTCGTCAATGTCCGTCTCCATGGGGATGTCCAGCTCCGCCTCCAGGCTGTGGGCGGGGCTGGGGCTCAGCGTCGCCTCCGACTCTGTTCCCGCCGGTTCCGTTTCGGGTTCCGCACTCCCGCCCCGGTGTTCCGGATCGCCGGCGTTCCCGAGGTAGTTCCGGAACCCTCTGTGGTTCCGCTGCTGTTCGTAGCGCTCCGGGGCGGGAACGACTCCGTTCTCTAACGCAGTGGTCGCAGCGGGAGGAGGAGGAGCGTGTGACGTGTTGCAGTGCATGCTGGGAGATGGAGTCCTCTTCCTATCCCAATGGGCCGACGCTCTTTGATCCGCCTGGTGCCTGGGTGGGGATGTCTCCTGTCCGGGCTCCTGTCTGGACCGCTGGGTTTCCCACGAGCTGGAGGGAAGAAACAGATTTTGCAGTCAGTGCTTTCACTTCAAAGTAAAAGCGCCACTGGTAGTGGTTATATATGCTAATTGTCCTGATGCAGCGCAAACGCAACACACACACACAAATGACACGGGGATAAAGAGAAGACTAAAAACTAATAAAGACACTCCTGATATTTCACTTGTTTTATCTCGGAGGAATGTGGCTTCCATGCGTTCCAGACATTGACCTTTGAAACCAACACACATTGTATCACTTTATTAGTTTTTATTAGCTTTTATAGCCACCAGCTGATCTGGGATATGTGTTTCCACTAAACTTTGTTTCACCGTGTCAGCAAGTCCCCTAACCCCTATCTGCTCCTCAAAGGTCTTATGGCATGCTACTTTATGGATGCTTATATATAGGTGTTAGTGGGACCCTAATACAGTATTTCAAGACGTTCAAGATATTCAGCCTTGGTGCAGAATTAGTCCCACAATGAGCTTTCCACAAGGGTGCTGTTTTTTAGAGGCGAGTCAAGGGGCTGGGTGCACTCTTTTACACTCTTTTTTTAGTTTACAGTGGATGTATCACAATGGTGAGGCGCGATAGCTATTATATATAATGTATATTATTATAATATGATACATATATTATTACGGCCAAAAGCTGTGTGCGCCTCCAGACGATATTATGAATCTCAAGCGACTGCGTCGGGTTCTCTGACGTCTCTGGTTCTTCCACTTGATATGGAGGAGGAAGGGATTGTTGCCCGCGATTGTTGACCGCTATTGTCTCCCGCCGGAGCCTCGCTGCCCGCTGCAGGGCTCCAGCGGGAGACAATCGCGGGCAACAATCCCTTTCTCCTCTATGTCGCGGTTCATGGACTTACCAGATACGTGAGCGAACCCCACGTTTTCCATAACACCAACAGCAGAACGGTTATTCAAATAATAAAGAATTGTACAACAGTCCTAGCTCATTGTCTCATTGGCAGGCCAAATTATCTGGGTGGGCAAAGCAGAGAAGGGGAGGTAACATGTCCCTGTATGACGGCATAAAGGGCAAATTTCAAATCGGCGCGTCTGAGCTTTGTTTTTTCAAAGGCAGGGCA
>NC_079428.1:10662162-10674662 GCF_026213295.1 Gadus chalcogrammus | reverse complement strand
ATAAGGAAATTCACATGGAGAAGGGTACAATAGAATACAAAAACACATTCCTCTAGGCATGCTTGCAAATGAAACACACACACAAACACACACATGTTGATGTTCTATGGGTCCATTGTGTGGTGTTTTTGGAGGCTGGCAGCCAACTCTAACATATGTCCGACAGAAGCGCGCATCCATCTGAGAATGTGCACAATCCCATCTAAACAATTTTGAGAATGATTGGAGATGGACTGGAAGTGAGTGTGTATACAATGCACATATCCGAACAATGTTTGTGTATCTGTGTGTCTGTGGAGGAGATGGAAGAAAACAGACACACACACATACACACACACACACACACACTCACACACAAAACTAAACTATCATGGAACCCACATGGTCACTGACTCTGCAGTTCAACCGTAGATCCATCCATAGTCTGCTAGTCTCCAATACGTCATCACCCAACATGGCCGCCAAAACCCTCCAAGAAGTTCAACCAAGCTTCCAGGAGTTTAGAAGCCGGGGTCACTCTCTCTCACAAAAAAAAGAAGAGACAGAGGAAGAAGGAAGGGGAGAGGGGAAAAGAAAAGCACCCCCTGCTGAGATTCTTGCGGTCTGTGGTCTGCAGTTGTGAAAGCGTCGCTGCCATTATGCATCCACATGCCGTTGTTTCCACTGATCCGCTATTGGTCATTTCCCCCCACAGAGCTGCGTCCAATCAGAGAGCCTTACTCGCGGCCCCCCCAGGGAGACGTTCCATAAGAGAATACTGCGGTGCGGAGGTTCTACGTGGGAGTTCTCCCACTCAACGAGGACAGTTCTGGTCTGACTCCCCGACCAGATGCAGAGCCATCCTCCCCCGTACCGGCCTATCAGAGACCCCCATCTGGTCCAGTGACGCTCGGTGCCGCCGGTCGTGCGGAGTGAGCAGCGATATTGAAGCCGCCGGTCGCCCGCGGTTACCGCGCAACGTTCCAGAACGACAATCGCTCACCCCCCCCCCCCACAACCGTTTTTTATTTTTTGTGGTGTCATCGCTCCGAGAGTTCAGCAACATGGCACCGTTAATGGCTCCCTGGTCCTCTGATGAACCCGCGCTGCGGCGGTGTTTGGCGTTGATGCCTGGCTGCCTGTCACTCAACGGCTCTGCCAGCACATTAAGGCCATGGTGCTCGCGTTTCGCTGTCACGGTCCGTCGTAGCCGGGCCAAACCGACAGAACAGAACAGAACAAGCGGGCTGCACTGTTGACCGAGCGTTGAACATGAGCGCAGCGTTTGGGTGCTGTAGGGCTGTAACTCTAGATTACTGATAAAGCTAATGGTTTAATTGACGGTTTTTGGTTCGTGGGTCTTCGTATATCTCCGGCTCTCTCGCCACTCTATCGCTCCATCCAGCTCTTGCATTGTCTCTCTATTCCTTTAAAACCCCCTCTGTGTGTGTGTGTGTGTGTGTGTGTGTGTGTGTGTGTGTGTGTGTGTGTGTGTGTGTGTGTGTGTGTTTGTGTGTGTGTGTGCACGTGCGTGCGTGTGTGTGCGTGGGTGCTCCTACCTCGTCAGGTGTGTAGCTCCTGGACGTGAATCCCGGGTTCTCTCCCTCGTGCAGAGAGGGGCCGCCGACGGGGTGGAAGGCCGACCGCGGGGGCTGGTCCTGGGCTTGGCCCTGGGGGCGCGGGGCCTGATGGGGCTGGTCGTCCTGATGGAGGCCGGGGCTGCTCCGTCTGGGCAGGTCCTCGCTCTGGCCCAGCTGAGAGAGTCTCTCCTGTTCGGCCTCTCGCTCCCGGGCCTTCTGTCTCCTCTCTCTCTCCAGCCATTCCTTCTCTTGTTCCCGCTGTTCCCTCAGCCGCTCGGCCTCCATCTTCCTCTCCCTCTCTTTCTCCCTCTCCCACTCTCTCGCCCTGGCCTGCCTCTCTCGCTCCCTCTCCTCCCTCTCTCGCTCCCTCGCCCACTCTCTCACCCTCTCCTCCCTCTCCTTCTCTCTCTCCCTCTCCCTCGCCTGCAGTCTCTCCGCCCTCTGCAGTATCAGCTCTCTCTCCTCCCGCTCCTTCTCCCTTTGTCTCTCCATTTGTCTCTCCTCCCGCTCCCTCTGTCTCTCCCTCGCCCGGTCCTCCCTCTCGTGTTCCCTCTCTCTTTCTCTTTCCCTCTCCTTCTCCCTCTCCTTCTCCCTGTTGGTGCTCACAGATTGTCTCCGGGCCTCCGCGCTGCCGGGCGGCGGGGCACTTTCCTGCAGAACCCCCCCCTGGTAGGAGTACCTCCGCTGGGCTCGGTGCTGGCCGGGGTCCCCCCCGCCGCGGGGCTCGGCCACAGGGGAAGCCTGCCTCCGCGGGCTGCAGAGGCTGGACACCGAGCCGCTCCGACTCGTCTCCTCGAAGAACTTCATCCGGTCGGCGAACGGCAGGATCTCGGACTCCTCGATGCGGGAGGTGGAGTAGGATCGGCCGTAGGACGAGGAGGAGGAGGAGTTGGCGGAGTTGGTGGTGCAGGCGAAGGCGCAGACCCCGTGCCGAGACCCCCCGGGGGTCTTCGCCTCGGGTCGCTCAGCGCCGGACCACTGGCCTGGTTCCAGTTCCGGCTGGAGCTTGTGCTCGGGGGTCCAGCGCCAGCGGCGGGCCTTGCCGGCTGGCGCCGGTTCCTCCACCACCCGGATGCTGACCCCGAAGCTGGGCGTGGTCAGGTCCAGAACCGGGGTCGGAGACTCCCGGCTCCGGGCGGGCCCCCTCGGATCGCCCTGGGAACCTTCCTGCCCGGACTCGGACGTGGAGACGGAGGTGGAGCGGCAGTACCCCGCGTTCGGGCTCCGTTCCTGGGCGGGCGGGCCCGGGTCGCCCCAGCCTAGGTCCTGGAGCTCCGGGCCCTCCTCCTCGTGGAGGGTGGCCCCGCTGTGCAGCAGTCCCCCGGGGCCCCGGCCGGTCTGCAGCTGGGCCTTCTTCCTCTGGATCTCGTTGCGGAGGTTGGTGGCGAAGCGCTCGCTCCGACGGCGGTGCCGGCGGAGGTTCTTGGACGAGTTCAGCCTCTTCGCCGCCGCGTCTCCGTCCTCCGCCTCCCTTCCTCCTCCTCCTCCTCCTCCTCCTCCTCCTCCTCCTCCCCTCTGCTCCTCCAGCAAGCTGTCCACACTCGCAGCCGCGCTCAGAGGCACAAAGTCTCCGTCCGCCAGCCGACCGGCGGCCTGTCCTTCGTGGTCCGCGCAGGGGGCCGCCAGATCCCCCGGGACGCTCGCCGACCGACCCCAGGGATGGTGCCCGTGAGGCGGGGAGAATCCCGACCCCGCGGCGGAGCCTCCCTCCCCGTCTTCCGACCTTCCTCCCGCGTCTCCGGCGATGGCGTCCAGCTCCAGGAACACTGAGCCCGGGGTGGAGCAGCGGCTGCCCCCCCAGCTGCTCTGCTGGGCCTCCAGGGCGGGGTCGGGGTCGGGGCAGTGATCCAGAGCTAATGGCGGGTCCTTGCGGGGGTCTTCGCTGGCGGACTGGAGGGGCGAGCGGTAGGAACAGCCGCTACTAGAGGGGGGCGAGGGCAGGGGTCCTGAGGGAGGGGGGTGTGAGCGGTCGTTAGGTCCAGATGAAGAGGCGTCTCCGTTGAGGTGGAGTGACTGGCTGGTGGTGGTGGTGGTGGTGGTGGTGCTGGTGCTGGTGGTGAGGTTCTCGGGGTCGCTCTGGTGATGCAGTTCCCCGTAGGAGGAGCACCTAGCCCTGGGGTGCAACGCCTGGAGTTCCCCCTGGTCCTCCATCGGTGGCTCTGGAGGTGAGGAGGCAGGGTTCGAGGAGCAGGTGGCGGGGAGAGCGGTGAAGCTCTTGGGAGGAACCGGGGGAGCTTTGTGCTCCTCTGATATGTAGACTGTCTTGGTGCCGCAGTCCCTTTCCAGAAAACGGAGTGCTTTGCTTTGGTTCCGGGCGTTCAGGTAACATTCCAAAGGGTCTTCTTTTGGGTTACCGTTGCTGTCCCCGACAGCCGGCTCCGCGGTGCAGCCGTTGGGGGCATCCGGTTGTCGACGGAGGCGGGAGGGTCTGGAACCGCCACCGCCGCCACTGTCGTTGTCGTCGTCGCGGTTAGAGGAGGACGCAGGAGAAACCCCATCCGGTGGACCCGAGTCGGGGCTCTTCTTCCTGCTCCTGGTGGCCCTGAAACTGTCCTTCCTGGTCGGAGGTCGAGGGGGGTTAATACTGGTTCCCAGCTCCTTATCGTCGTCACTCGCTCTTCCAAAGACTCCTCCTCCCCTCCGCTCCTCCTCATAGCAGCAGGAGGAAGGCCGGTCCTTGACCACAGCGGGCCTCGTCTTTGGCCTGGTCAGCGACCTGGATTTGAGGCCCACCACCACCAACCCTGCGTCATCCGGGGCCTCGCCTACAGCCCTCCCCAGGACAGGGGTGTCCCCGCCTGGGTACCCTCGGCAGGCCGGTCCCAGGCTCTGCAGGAGGTTGTCCATGGAGTTGGCCTCGCCCGGGCGAAGCGACACCGCGGCGGCGTACTCGGACGCGTTGGAGCTGGCCGAGAAGGAGCTGTAGGCGGAGTCTCGCTTGGAGAGGGCGGAGTCGACGGGGGAGGGGTGGGCGTCGCCGAACGGGCGCGGCGTCGGGGTGGGCGTGTCCAAACTCTCCATGGAGCCCAGGGAGCTGCTACGGTCGGTGGATGAGTACGGCCGAGAGAGCTGCCCCCACTGGAGGTCACTGGAGAGAGAGAGAGGAGGGGGGGGGAGAGAGAGAGATTTATTATCTTGGTTTGAAGCTTAAGGCAATATTATGTGTTCTACTTTCGGGGCCAATAAGAAATATGAATTCAATTTGGTTCGAGAGGCAGATTTGAAACGGATGGAGAGAATAACAAGGAAGAAGGATCGGTCAACCAGCCGAACTCAGAAAACAACAACAATATTATCTAGAAGTATGGCACGTAAACCCAGATGTTATCTGGGCTATGAATGATGTGTGTGGGAAGGCAGACACACAACGATGGAAGAAGACGGGATCACAAACATGGTCAGACCTAAAAATGTCCCTGGCCACGGGACATGCGGAGGTTAGGTACCACTGGGTTAATCACATCAGTCTAGCAGTGGGGACTGCATTCCAAAAGCGCTGCGGTTGAGCCGCTCTTCTGGAGAGATATTGGTTGGAATTCACCCAGAGGCAAACGGGGTGAAGAGTGGAGAGAGGAGAGTGGAGAGAGGAGAGAGGAGAGAGGAGAGAGGAGGAGGCCTGTGTGTGAGTTGTTAAAGAGGGATTTCCTCGTCATCATCTCCTCCTTCAGCAGTCTCCCCCTTCATCCATCCCTCTTTTCTTTTCCTACCGAATCAGCTCTCTCTCTCTCTCTCTCTCTCTCTCTCTCTCTCTCTCTCTCTCTCTCTCTCTCTCTCTCTCTCTCTCTCTCTCTCTCTCTCTCTCTCTCTCTCTCTCTCTCTCTCTCTCTCTCTCCCTCCCTCCCTCCCTCTCCCTCTCCCTCTCCCTCTCTCTCTCCATCTCTCTCTCTGCCTCTCTCCCCCTCTCCCTCTCCCTCTCCATCTCTCTCTCTGCCTCTCTCCCCCTCTCCCTCTCCCTCTCCATCTCTCTCTCTCTCTCTCTCTCTCTCTCTCTCTCTCTCTCTCTCTCTCTCTCTCTCTCTCTCTCTCTCTCTCTCTCTCTCTCTCTCTCTCTCTCTCTCTCATTCCTTATGTCATAGTCTGCCTGCCGACAATCTATATCCCTAAATCCCTCTGTCTTCCTCTTTCTCTCTATTACTTCTCTCTCTCTCAAGTTGAACTCAATCCTCTGAATTGCCCTCCTGGGAGTTGTTGGACAGTTAGCCCGTCAGAAGCGGAATCGGCTTGACAGGAAGTGGAAGCAATGAGACAGGATGGTGGGACAGGAAATGACATCACTGTGCCACCCAATAAGAACACAATGTGGAGCGTGTGACTAATGTGCTATACTTGACATTGATTGTCTCATACACAC
The DNA here is from genome assembly GCF_026213295.1 of Gadus chalcogrammus. Classification (NCBI taxonomy): domain Eukaryota; kingdom Metazoa; phylum Chordata; class Actinopteri; order Gadiformes; family Gadidae; genus Gadus; species Gadus chalcogrammus. The sequence continues at coordinate 10,668,752 of NC_079428.1, read as the reverse complement.
GCACACACACACACACACACACACACACACACACACACACAGACACACACACCCACCCACGTTGTATGAGATCATACTTGCTGGATCAGCAAGCTTTGATTCAACCCTATTATACTTTTCCTCCACAACTGAACGTATGGCCACAAACACACACAAACACACACACAAACTCCCTGTCTCTCTATTGTGCACACATTACATAAATAGGGACCTGCTTCCTCAGAGAAACTCACATAGCTGGGTACAGAATGTCCCTCTCTTTCAAATTGTACCGAATGTCTTCCTCTCTTTGTCTTTTTGTTCACAGAATCACATTATTGTCCAGAGTTGCTGTGTGTGTGAGTGTGTGTGTGTGTGTGTGTGTGTGTTTGTGTGTATGTCTGTTTGCGTGCGCACATGTGTGTGTGTGTGTGTGTGTGTGTGTGTGTGTGTGTGTGTGTGTGTGTGTGTGTGTGTGTGTGTGCGCGCACGTGTGTGTGTGAGTGTGTGTGTGTGTGCATGCATGTGTCAATCCATTCCCACAGTTAGTCATGCCTGACCTCATCAGTTGGTGTACATTGTGCACACACACACACACACACACACACACACACACACACACACACACACACACACACACACACACACACACACACACACACACACACACACACACACACACACACACACACACACACACACACACACCTCCCACCCTGCCTAAACCCCTGGGGACCTATGCTGGCGTATTATATCTGTGATTCTTATCGAAAGCAGAACAGCTCAGCGCAGAAACCCTTGCTGATACTCTGCGATACGGGAGCTATTTCTGATCTGAGTCAATATACAGACTTCTCTTTTCCTTTAAAGGACTCCGGCCTGTGGGAATATCGTCTGACGTGGAAATGGGACTGTTTGGCCCTCTCAGGCCGCTCTGCGGTTCATCATTACGTTTTGAACGGCTCATTGAGTCCATTAATGGTTTGCAGTTAGTTGGGCGGCGACTCAAAGTTGATGTTGGCGGGAAAGTGTGATTCCTTGTTTTTTAATCAAACATTTATTTGGTACCTTTTTGGTTCAAACCAAACAGGAAGTAGATTGAGTTATCTGTGTCATCGGGGGATGACACAGAGTACTTCCTGGTTGGCCAACAATTTCCCAGTATGGACACGACCTTTGAACCCTAACCGAGTCAGGGAACCGACCCTCGGTGACCCTGTGACCTCCGACCTCCAATTGTAGCAGGGAACTGTTAACGACCAGATAAAATGGATTCCAATAATCCCAGACAAGGCAAATCTGGAAAATGTCTGGAACCAGTGAATTCCGGTTAAGACATTTCTTGAGAGATTTATTATGGTTTTCTTTAATTGCACATCCAGTGCGTTCCGTTCAGTCTTCAGTCGACAGTCAAACCTGTCGTACCCCAAAAAACGACAAACTAACTGAATAAATTCAAGTGCCTAATCTGTGCACCTGGCCCCCTTAGCGATACATGCACAGGTCTGGGTCAGCGGGGTCATCTGATTGGTTATCTTTGGGGAATGTTTGAATGCATAAAACTAGAATAGACCAGCAGAGCTTCCGGCGTGGGCCCTGTTGACTCTAGAACACACTGATGTCACCGACTTCCTGCTGATTGTTGGCTTTAGGGGGGCACACTAGGCACCTCACACACACACACACACACACATGAACACACACACACACACACACACACACACAGACACACACACACACACATCAGAGTCACAGCGGGATTGTAGAGAATTGTTTAGTCACTCCACAGGCACAGATCAAAACCTGCGTGTGTGTGTGTGTGTGTGTGTGTGTGTGTGTGTGTGTGTGTGTGTGTGTGTGTGTGTGTGTGTGTGTGTGTGTGTGTGTGTGTGTGTGTGTGTGTGTGTGTGTGTGTGTGCGTGCGTGCATGTCCGTGTCTGTGTCTGTGTGTGTGTGTGTGTGTGTGCCTGCGTGAGTGTGTGTGTGTGTGTGTGTTGAAGTTTTCCCGTGTGGTCCCCTCCTTATTGTTGAAGTCTTTTCAACCGTTAAGATCCATAAGGAAACATCACGATACAACCAGAACCCAGTACAGAGTCACACGGTGTAGTTCACACGGAGGGACCAATCAGGAGGCAGACGGTTTCTACACACTGGAACCCCACAGAGCCGTTCAAACATTCACAAGAGAATCAAACGTATCACCCTCATGGCTGAAAGACACAGCTTCAGCTGAATGAAGCACATAGGTGGGTGTGTGTACGGGAGTGGTTGTGGACGTCGGTGTGTGTGTGTGTGTGTGTGTGTGTGTGTGTGTGTGTGTGTGTGTGTGTGTGTGTACCTGTGTTCAGAGGAGGATGAGTTGTTCCAGGACAGAGGGCAGGCCCCAGGGTGAAGCTGCATGGTAGACAGGGGAGGGGGAGGAGGGGGGAGGGGAGGAGAGTCCTCCTGGTCTTCGGGTGAGAGGCAGGATGGGAGAGGAGGTGGAGGAGGAGGAGGAGGAGGAGGAGGAAGAGGAGGCTCTGGTACTCTGGTCAGGTGCCAGGAGTGAGGTCGGATCACGGGAACGGTGCGTCTGAGGAGAGAGGAGAGGAGAGGAAAGGGGGAGAGAGGAGAAAGATATAAGTTACAAATATCCATCATCAAATAAACCAATATCGTCAAATAAACCATTTTCCTAACAATTGTTCCAAATGGCCATTGGACAACTAGTTGTGTCACTCGAGACCTCAGCCCTTATTCCCTTACAGACCTCTGTATGTGTGTGTTTGTGTGTGTGAGCACGCGCACTTGCGTGCGTGCGAGAGAAAGATAAGAAGCAGAGAGAAGGTCTTTTAGTGAGCGAAAGAAGCAAGAGTGTGTGATGTGGAATGAGAGAGAGAGAGAGAAAGAGAGAGAGAGACAGACAGACAGACCGACAGAGAGACAGAGAGAGAACGAGGGAGTGTGTATATGTCTGTATGAGAGAGTATGAATGAGAGTGTGTGTCTATGAGAGAGGATCCCAGTAGAAGCCATGTTCTCCAGCAAGGTATGAACATGAGAATCCACAGGAGCTTCTGAATGAGGAATCTCCAAAACATCTTTCCTGTCTACATGTGCTATTCAGCAAAGGGACCATTAGCTGAAGGAGGACTCGGGTGGGGATTGTTGAGGAAGGGGATGGGGCGGTGGTGGGCGGTGTAGGAATATGATTGTTTATGATAAAACGGGAGCGAAGGCTTTCCAACTAAAACACACCAGCTTCCTGCTCAGCATTCCTTTGCAACGACCATCTGATGATACTGGGTCTCTCTCTCTCTCTCTCTCTCTCTCTCTCTCTCTCTCTCTCTCTCTCTCTCTCCTTGCCGAATGCCCTGAAGTTATCCCAGAGAAAGTAACACCTCTGTGTGTGTGTGTGTGTGTGTGTGTGTGTGTGTGTGTGTGTGTGTGTGTGTGTGTGTGTGTGTGTGTGTGTGTGTGTGTGTGTGTGTGTGTTTTGTCTGTTCTGTTGCAATGTATGTTTTGTGTCTGTGTGTGTTTTGTCTGTTCTGTTGCAATGTATGTTTTGTGTCTGTGTGTCTGTCTGTCTGTCTGTCTGTCTGTCTGTCTGTCTGTCTGTCTGTCTGTCTGTCTGTCTGTGTGTGTGTGTGCGTGTGCGCGTGTGTGTGTGTGTGTGTGTGTGTGCGTGTGTGTGTGTGTGTGTGCGTGTCTGCCTGCGTGCATATGTGGAGCTTTGCCAAACACAGCCAGACAAAATACAATTCATCAAAGAGCTACCATATAAATGAGTGGACACGCTTCTCTTTTCGAACAGATTAGAAAAGAACAGAACTGAATGGAAGCGAACATTAACTGATCGAGGAGCCACTAACCATAGTTATTCATCAGACGCTTTTATTGTAGACAAGTTCAGACACATTAGGGAGTCATTAGGGAGAAGGTAATGGTTAGAGGCCACCTTGTTGGATGCCTACAGCTAGACTGACGACTATGGGGGTTTGAACCCATGTACCTTTCATCTGACCTCATCTGCTCACACAAGACAGTGCCTGGAAGAGACCCTCTGGCTGACCTGAGACCATCTGATTGGTGAATTAAACCGTCGATAGTCACGGTGGTCAGCCCAGACGGTGAGGAAATTAAATTAGCTTGAAGAGACGCCACGGGCTAGAGTTTAACCTTTCTGTTTATACTGTCTAACCGGCTAGTTCTGATAGCCGTTTATACTGTCCAACATGCTTGTTCTGATAGCCGTTTATACTGTCTAACATGCTAGTTCCGATAGCCGTTTATACTGTCTAACATGCTCGTTCTGATAGCCGTTTATACTGTCTAACATGCTAGTTCCAATAGCCGTTTATACTGTCTAACATGCTAGTTCTGATAGCCGTTTATACTGTCTAACATGCTAGTTCTGATAGCCGTTTATACCGTCTAACATGCTAGTTCTGATAGCCGTTTATACTGTCTAACATGCTTTTTCTTATAGCTGTCTATGCTGTCTAACATGCCAGCTCCGATAGCAGTTAGCCATGGAAAGAGATTGCTAGAAAGGTCATTAAAATACTTTGTTTAGATAAGGAAGTAATCTTTCATGTCAAGGAAGCTAGTTAAATAGTAACTAGAACCAAAACAAGAACCAAAAAATACTTTCTAAACCAGATAGAAAGGAAATCAGGAGGCGATTAAAGTTAAACAAGCCGCAAATGATAGACAAGCAATCAATGGTAGAGAGGGAGAGAGGGGAGGACAAAATAAAAATAGGAAAGGGAAAAAAAGAAGAGGTAAAGGAAAGAGAAGGGGTGGGTTTCGACGACCGAACTTGAGAAATGTGTCAGAGGTTTGAGGACCTGAATGAGAGCCTGTATTGAGGAGAGGGTCTGGAATGTTCTCTGTATGGTCAGAAACTACAGAAACTAACTGAAACCTCAAAGGTCACCACTCATAATATCACCGACAGACACACACACACACACACACACGCACACACAGTCTCTGACACACTGATGCCTTCCCTGTCTCTCTCACACATACACACATACACACAGACACAAACACACACATAGAAGTAGACAAACACACATCTAGAAAGGAACGCACACAGGCACACACACACACACACACAAACACACACACAGAGCTAGACTAAGCTGTTAAGAGAGCAAACAGTGGACAAGATAAGAGAAGAGGAAGCAGGACGACCAATCAATGATGAGATCACAGAGGAACATGAGCAACCAACCGCCAGAACAGTAACCCGATGAATACAAATAATGAGGGAACGTCTGCCAACAGTTGGTGAAGTCTATTGGGATAACTCTAAGTTGAGAGATTGGACCATCTTAATGTAACTGTGAATTAAACGGAAGGTCTCAACATCTGTTTTCAACACGCTGACAGGAGTTAATAGAGTTAATAGAGTTAATAGAGCTCCAGATTACATTTCCTTTGTTCTTTGGAAGCGCTAGAAAGCATGGCGAGTAGCAACGCGGTGTGAATGAATCCCATTGGCCAGAGACAGCAGGGTCTGTCTGCCCTCCACACCTGAGTAAACACAGGTGTACAGGTGAGCCTTCATCATAGGTCACCTTCAGAAGAGGGGGACCAGTGAAACCACATACTCATCGAGTTCATTTAGTTCAATGTGTGGTTTGAACTGTTTGTACGTGCGTGCACATTACTTTATGGAAAATTCATAACATTCACAGTATGGATACAGTGTTTTTACAACCAGGGGAAAGGGAGCTCAATCACTAACGATCACACTCTGTATTCAGTGTCTAACCCCTACCTGCTCCTTAATGACCTGTCTCTGTATTCAGTGTCTAACCCCTACCTGCTCCTTAATGACCTGTCTCTGTATTCACTGTCTAACCCCTACCTGCTCCTTAATGACCTGTCTCTGTATACAGTGTCTAACCCCTACCTGCTCCTTAATGACCTGTCTCTGTATTCAATGTCTAACCCCTACCTGCCTTGTAAACCTGTCTCTGTATGCACTGTCTAACCCCTACCTGCTTGTAAATGAGCTGTCTCTGTGTTCACTGTCTAACCCCTACCTGCTCCTTAATGACCTGTCTCTGTATTCACTGTCTAACCCCTACCTGCTCCTTAATGACCTGTCTCTGTATTTACTGTCTGACCCCTACCTGCTCCTTAATATCCTGTCTCTGTAGGCACTGTCTAACCCCTACCTGCTCTTCACTGACACGTATGAAATCACTCGGTATCTCTTGGTAAAAGTGTTGGCTAGATGGTCACTTAGTAGATGATTTTACCCAAAGAGACTTCCAGGTGAGATCAACCAAACAAACATAGATTCAATACTGCTGCTCAGCCAAGGTACTAACAGAACCTAGTTGTCACTGTATCACTGCACATTAATCCACAAACCTATCAGGGGCCAGTATCCCTAGAGCCACACACAGGGTTGTTGGACCAATCAACCGAGGTCAAGTTCAGAGGTCAAGTTAATCTAAAGGTCTTAATCTAAAACCAACCTTTCCTCAGGCTCAAGTCCCAAACCAAGGACAGAAGTGCACCTTCAGAGGGAAGCCCCTAACAGCTTAGTGTCTTCAGCATCACTTTTTAGCAAACCCTCACCAACACTTTACTCTCCTGAACGCATATCTT
>NC_079428.1:10647162-10649662 GCF_026213295.1 Gadus chalcogrammus | reverse complement strand
GACTTTATTTATTGTGACGAGAAGAAAAATAAAATTGCTTCTCTTTCCCAAGGGGGAAGCAGTGTGGCGGGATGTTCTGCCAGGAGCGACCAGCAGACCATGGCACAAACAAACACAAACACAAAACAAACGCACGCCATGTATACAACATGGAGAAGGGACACCAGGGCCTGACTGGGATAACACGGGCTGTGAGACGGAGATCTGAAGGCATGCCGTCACGTCACCCCTGGAGGAGACAGCAGAACCGCGTTAGGTTCGGCCAGAGGATGGAGACACACAAAAACACTAAAGGCTAAATAGTTGGCATGCTAGTAGAAGTAGCAATATACTAGGGTTAGGAACAGATGTAGCTCAATGAGCTATGCAGCATCCTTGATAGTAGGATTATTTTGTTTCGTCTTGATGTTAGCAAATACAAATAATACAATGATTCGTGTGATGAGATGTCAGCACAGTATAGAATAATATGATGCTATTGGTTTATGATTGGTATGACCGAATAATAATGTTAATATATTCTATTGGACTATTGAAAATCCTCATTCGTCACATAAAGACCCCTTTGAAGTGCCAATCACCCCCCCCCACACACACACACACACACACACACACACACACACACACACACAAACAAGTGTGCGTCCGGTCCTAGCATAACATGTTCTGAGCATTTTCAAGAAAGCTGTTATTCGCAGTGACGATATTAAGCCATTATTTAGTGGTTATCTCGTGTGAAGTTGTGCTGTGTTATCTTATGATGTGTTATGCTTTGTTATGTTGTCCGATGAAGGCCCTTCGGGACATTTTAACAAAGTCATAAAGTGCCTCCATTGTTTGCTGAGATTAGAGTTGGAGTGAAACACACGCTTGCACTCTCACACGCACACACGCATACTCATACTCAAAAACACACAGACACACTCACACACAAATACACAGACCCACACACATGCACACCAACACACCATGTATTCAGACACGCACGCACACACACACACACACACACACACACACACACACACACACACACACACACACACACGTATGGATGCTCTTACAGGGATGGGAGCAGAGGACCAAAGGTTATCAGGCTGCGGAGATCCAGTGAATTGATCCATCAATGTCATCTCAAAGAGTGTTTGTGTGTGGCTTGTGCGTGTGGATTGTGAATTACTTTTATCGTCCCCACCCACACTCCCGCATAAACACACAAACACACACACACACAAACACACAACCACAGACACACACATAAACAATCATTGACTACTAAATGTGCACTTAATGACCTTGTCCACTCTACCAAAATCTTTTTTACCATCTCCCCTACCATCCAACACACACACATGCACACACAAACACACACACACACCCATCCACCCAACATTACAGATAAGAGTGTTTGGTTTGGTAGGAAATGGGTATCCTTGACTAGGTTCTGAGCTGCCCCATAAAAACTAAAACTTAAGAGTTGTACTTCAGGTTCAACTTCATGGAACCAAATATTCCTCAACTTTGTCCTCCTTCTCTTCTAACAAGGGTTAAGTGTGCTCCGAAGACCATAGTAGTACACCTCCTTTTTCCTTCTCCTCCTCCTCTCCTCCACCTCCTCCTTCCCTTCTCCCCTGATCACCCCTCTTAATGTGAGTGGCAGACAGACAATTAAATAAACAAAATGATGAATTCATAATGAGCATTAAGTTGGAGACCATATATATATGTTACCATAGAGACCATAGATGGTGAAACCATTACTAAATGGTATGAATATGCTATTAACTAGACTACGTAAATATGCTTTTTATGAGTACTTAAAGAGTTGAAGTGTGTAGACATCTGGAGCTCAACATGACAATTGAAACATTCTCTCTCTTTCTCTTTTTATTCAAGGAACATACAATCACTCCTTGTTCTGACGGAAAAGGAAACATTTACGTGGTGGGAACGTGTGTGTGTGTGTGTGTGTGTGTGTGTGTGTGTGTGTGTGTGTGTGTGGTGTGTGTGTGTGTGTGTGTGTGTGTGTGTGTGTGTGTGTGTGTGTGTGTGTGTGTGTGTGTGTGTGTGTGTGTGTGTGTGTGTGAGAGAGTGTGGAAAGCCCAGGTCATAACCAAGGTTGGCTTTTAGTAGATGATTCCCTATGGGGAAGAATGCTCATACACAGACGCACACACTGACACACACACACACACACACACACACACACACACACACACACACACACACACACACACACACACACACACACACACACACACACACACACACACACACACACATCCCTATTCCCTGCACCCTAAAATGTTGAGAGAGAGAAAGAGAGAGAAATCCACCACAAGTCTCCCAGCCAGGGTAGCCACGAGAGTGCACCACAGTGCACAGTGGAATGTTTGTGTGTGTGTGTGTGTGTGTGTGTGTGTGTGTGTGTGTGTGTGTGTGTGTGTGTGTGTGTGTGTGTGTGTGTGTGTGTGCGGCGCGCGCGTGCGTGCGTGCGTACGTT
>NC_079428.1:10634662-10642162 GCF_026213295.1 Gadus chalcogrammus | reverse complement strand
GTGAGAAACCCCCCAAAAAAAGCACGCTGACCAGTGGTCAGTTAGGCTAGAGGAGTGTATGAATGAAAGGTTCAAATCACAGGCAAGATAAACGGCCAGCCTTACGAGCAGTCCCTAAACTAGTAACCTAGGAGACATCCCCAGAATATAGGCCCGACATACCATCACAGAAGTGACTAAACCGCTGACCAATCGGTGGGTGTGTGGCTTCCAGACTTACTTTGGTGATGATGAGCGGCTCACCGTGCTCTAGCCCTCCCTTCAGCGTGAAGCCCCACGGAGCGCCGCCGCTCAGCTGGACCTGGATGTGGTTTGAAAGGACACGAGTTGTTCCACCGTCTCCATTCTATCCCTTTCCCCCCGACCCGTTATTTTCTGTCTTTTCCCGTTATTCTCCGGTAATTCAGTCGCCTTCAGTTCTGGAAATAGCGGCGCCGACTGCGTCCCCACCGTGGTCTGTCCGTCTCCATTGTAACAATGAACGGGACTGTGGCACTAGTATAGGGGGAGGCAGAAAACTTCTCCGAACTTGTTTCTCTCTCGCCACCAAAGGGGTATTTGGCACTCGAGTCGAACGTTGGGGGCGTGATGGACGACGGGGTCCGACCAATAGGGGAAAGGCGAGGCCGAATCGTGTCCAATCAGCGTCGATGCTAGGTAGGGTCTTGGGGGTGGCTCAACCGCTGTATTGTAGCGGCTTTCTCCGAGGCCGAAAGCGCCAACTTGAGTGAAATAATTGTCCCAGGAGAGTGGCTGTTCTCTCGTTTGAAACATGACACCGGGCTACTCTGGTAGCTGACCTACCTCCTGGACAAGCCGTTATCAATGCGATTCAGGAGGAATGGCATTTTTCTTTGCTGTATTGGGGAGGAAAACCTCAAATTCAAAAAACCCTTCAGGGGGCATTAATGGAAATGCAAAAAAACAACTTTGCAATGCACAACTTTTGTAAGATCCTCTATATCCCGGAGTCATTCCATGAAATGTAAATCCATTTGTGGTTTTCGAAATTCTACGATATCGTTCATGTATTGTCAAGTTATAATCCCTTTATGTTGCCAGATGGGTTCGTATAAAATGACTTTAATTTGTGTATTGTTATAGATATTTATCTTACTGAACTTAATAGGTCTTCAAATGTTTATGAAGTTGGCAATGTATCTGTGTATCACTTTCAGCCAGACAAACATAAATGTCAGGGTCAACTGTCCTCGGAATTGTATTTTATTTGTGTCTAAACTAGTTCAGCCCTGTTGCAGAACTTTCATTTTCGAAAACAAGGCCTATTGTGGTGTTTCATTCCTCGCATATGATTCTCTCTTCTCTCTTCCCTCCTTCTCTTCTCTCTCTCTCTCCCTCACCCTCCCTCTCTCTCTCTCTCTCTCTCTTCTCTCTCTTCTCTCTCTCTCTCTCTCTCTTTCTCACCAGACAATGATTGTGATTGTAGATAATCACTGTCGTGGAATGTCACCACAAACACGCGCACAACACATGTGCACGTGTGCACTTGTAGTTGTGCTCGCACCACCTCTGCAAATGTGCATGTGTTTGTGTTTGCATTTCAATATGTGTTTGTTTCAGAAAGTTAGCATTGCAATTGAGAAAGAGAGACGAGGGATATAAATAGAGAGAGAGAGAGAGAGAGAGAGAGAGAGAGAGAGAAGGAGAGAGAGAGAGAGAGAGAGAGAGAGAGAGAGAGAGAGAGAGAGAGAGAGAGAGAGTGGGGGGGGTAGAAAGAGAGAGAGACAGTAGATGGATAAGGGACATGTCTGGGCATTGCGCTCTATAACATGGACACTTTATGTTTCGGTCAGATAAACATTCATAAACATTCAACCAATCAAGAAGTCAGACATGGGTGACAGCAGGGATGATACAAAAAATGATATCCTTTACCGTAAGGATGCATTCGCAAAACATAGAACCTAAAATTACCTCTCGTGATCTGCAATTTAAAATGTGCTGGCCAAACGTGAGGATGTCATGATGCAAATACAATACAATCCAACACCTGGGACCACCCCTTGTGATGGTAATGGTGGGGGTAATCAAACAACTGTCAAAGATTTCCGCATTGGTTAAACATTGTTGTGTTCACATTTGGTCTGTGCTTAACACAGCAGATACACACACACACACACATCACACACACACACACACACACACACACACACAACACACACAAACACCACCACACACCACACACACACACACACACACACACACCACACACAAGCATGCCTCTGAGGTACAAGCTCATCACTCATTAGTAACTGATCTTCTGTTTAGTTTTGAGTTTAAAATATTTTTAGATGAAATATTAACAAATACTTCACAGTACAATTGTTAACGAATAAACAAATATAAACGTAACAAAAACAAAGAAAGTTTTGGTGTACTGAAAAAAATTAAGAATACGCTAATCAGCGACCACGTACACACGGCGTCACGTTGTTCAGGCCGCGCGCTTCCTGTATTGGTTAATTGGAATCGCCCATTCTCACAGTTCAGGTTTGTTCAGGTAGTCGAATCAGGGCTTCGTGATCCGACGAGCTGCTCGAATCAAACATTAGCTGCTCCCGACAGAGAATGATAGACGGATATAGAGTTACAGGCGGAGGTTACAGCGAACATGACGGCCATCTGTGGCTCCACTTCGCTCATCGGTACCTGTGCCCTCTCTGTGTTTTGTCTTCTTAATGTGGTTCCACGTTCACCGGGAGTCGTAGCCCGAGCCACGAATGACCTCTCCCCTGCCTCAGCCCACAGTCGAAGCAGAGAATGTTTTCGGAACCAGAGCCAGAATAGTAACGCTAGACACAAAAGTTCGTACCACCGCCCGCTGACCCCCGAGCAGAAGGCGGACCAGAACCTGCAGTTCATGCTGAGTCTGTACCGGAGCGCGGCCGAACCGGACGGCAGGCTCAATGCAGTACCGGAGGTTCGGCTCCAACACGGTTCGCATGCTGAAGCCGTCGGTCCTTCTCAGCACCACATGACTACCTCGAAAGGTAAGACCCAACCGGAAGGTGGATCATCCGACTGCGAGCTCTAGAAACGCGATAACCGTATAGGCCTTTTTGCTTGAAAAGTTTGAATGTACTGCAACTTATCGTCACACTATGTTGATTGCATTTTCGAAGTTTATTGTTTGTTTCATGTCATTTGATGAGTATCTTTATTATGGATAGACTATGATTTAGACCATTGTAGATTGGAGGCCAATCTACAGTTGATGCATCCGGTCAGGTTTTGCCCATGGCACCTGCCGTTGTCCCTTGTTGTGATTGTGATTTAATCTCACGCCTCCGGTAATCTCTCTCTCTCTCTCTCTCTCTCTCTCTCTCTCTCTCTCTCTCTCTCTCTCTCTCTCTCTCTCTCGCCCCCCCCTCTGGTCTCATTTCGGTCTCTGTGTTCTTCATCCCCCGTCCACCATCTCAGAACACCACTACACCTTCACAGTAGAGTACAGCCTGGACTCCCTCCCACTGGAGCAGCTCATCCGAGCCTCCTTCCTCCACTTCCGCTCTCTTCCCTCCTCCTCCGGGGCCCACGGGGCCTCCCCCTGCCCCCCGTGCATGGCCCGGGTTGCCTCCCTGGGTGTGACGCACCACGGGCAGCCCGCCCTCCTCCGGGGGAGGTAGTGTCCCCCTCCAGCTCCATCACCAGTGGACCGAGACGGACGTCACGGCTCACGTCAGCCGGCACATCCTCCAGAGAACCAGCCAGACCAGCCTGACCCTCGTGGCCCAGTATCGGTGCAACCGATCCTGGCTACGCCGACGGAGCCGGGGACTACTACTCCTGGCGGATGCGAGGAGGCCTCCCCGTCGTGGAGGAGGATGATGTCGAAGCAGGGGGTGGAGGATGCGGCGTGAGGAGGAGGTGGGGGCCGCCCGTACGGGGGACGCGGCCCGGCTACCCCTGGGGGCTCCGTCGCTCCTGCTGTACCTGGAGGAGCAACGGGAGATGCCAGGATTGGATGAAGGGAGCTGCTGGCGGGCGAGGGAGAGAGCGTGGCCCGGCTGTGGGGCCCGCTGAGCTACGCCTCCCACCACCACCACCAGCGGGCTCCCCGCAGCACCGAGGAGCCTTCGGACGAGTCCCTGCTGGGCGCCAGAGCCTTCTCCCCCGAGGCCCTCAAAGACGCCGTCGCCGTTTCCGCCTCCTCGTCGTCCAACGCCTCGTCCGAGTGGGCGGGCGACACCTACGAGGCGGTGCCGGGCAGGCCCGGGTACCGGCGCAAGACGAGCCTGCCGCGCAACCGCTGCCGGCTGCACTCGCTGCGGCTGTCCTTCGAGGCGCTGGGCCTGGGCCAGTACTTCATCGCGCCGCCCGTGTACAACCCGCGCTACTGCCAGGGCGAGTGCCCGCGCGTGCTGCACTACGGCTACCACTCGCCCAACCACGCCATCATCCAGAACGTGATGCGGGAGCTGGGCGTGAGCGAGGACGTGCCGGCGCCGTCCTGCGTGCCCTACAAGTACATGCCGATGAGCGTGCTGGTGCGGAACAAGAAGCGCGTGGAGTACCGCGAGCTGGAGGACATGATCGCCGAGTCGTGCACGTGTCGCTAGCCGGGGGGGGGGGGGGCGGGCGGGTGGGTTGAGTGCGTGCGCCTGTCGGAGGTCAGGAGGTGAGGAAGGACTTTTGACAGGTTTCAGGGAAGAGGCTGGGGAAAGGATGGAGTGACGTTTTTGCTCGACACCAGAGCAGAAGCTGACACGAAGGAAGGGCTCATGCCGTCGCCGTTTCCTGAACACTGGGGTCGAAGAAGGGGATTGGCTCGTGCTATGGGTGGGGCGTCTCAGCACTGTTGTGTTAAAGCACTTTAACCGAACCCTGAATGTAATTTGGGCCTGGTAAGAACTATGGGTCAGATGGTATAGATGCAAGGGCCCATACGCGTGTCTTGAGCTAGCACGAGGCTCCTGCTCGACTTTGCATGAATTTTAAAAATAACAGCACAAGTTTGAATCCAACTGGTACGGGTTCTCTGCTGCGATGCTAATGTGTTGCTAGCTAGAAGACAGCGGTACTGGCTTCAATGCACTTTAACAGTTAGAGATTTAAGAAATGTGTCTCGAGACCTTCCATAAACAAGTCTAAGCTGTCTGTTGATTCAATTGAACATTTAAAAACATAAACATAAAAATAACAAAAATATGCAATCTTTATTTAGTGTTATTAAGAGGGTGTGTGCAATCTTTTTAAGATGGAGTAAAGTGTAACCATCAGTATTGATACAAACGTTCACCGAAGTAATTACTTACCACCTTGCTTTAATCGTCTAAAGTGAGATATTTTAGATTCGTAAACCTCTTAAAGCATTAATTGATTTTGGTGATATGCGTTTGTAGTATGGAGTCATTTTAGAAACTGGCTTGTATTTGTGTAAGATCCGACCCCATCACCAAAATGGACGCTTTCTCCACCTCCTGCATTCTATTCCTGTCTTTTTTCCCTTTTTTTGTTAGCGTTTGATTCATTTAAACATGTTAAAATATACATATATATATATATTATATAATGTTAATGTTTCTTTTCTTTCTCTTTTTTTTATACAAAGCATGATTTCGTTTTATGGAGGAAAGACGTTTCTGAGGTCATGAGGCAAACCGGAAGAGTTTTTTTGGGGGAGAAAATAATGGTTCCGTGCTTAATCTGCTGTGGACCCCATTGATCCGCAGGTTTTGCCCTCTTAATGCAGCAACACAGAAAGCTAGTAGTGTGCATTCTGAGCAAAGGAAAAAATAAAAAAATGAATCCTGGTAGATTATATTCCTCATGTATGCTGTGTTGTAAATCGATATTTCTTATTATGAAAAAACTGAATAATAATTAAATAAAAAGTATTTTCTTAACGTTGCTTCCATTGTTTCTTGATTGTCCAGTTTAAGTGGATGGTGCTGCATGGGCGGCTTTTTTTTGTAGATCCACGTTTGGCCCCCAGGGGGCGGCATCGGCTCATGTTCTAAATCGGTACGGTCTACTCTGGCCCTTTTCTAGCGCATCGTGGGATGAATTCAGATATTACGGTTTAATATCCTGTGAGATGTCTACTAAAGGAGGAGGGAATCTTTGAGATCATGACAGTTAAAGGGATACTTCACGGTGGAGATATGAAGGTTATAGGAAGTAAGTATTATAAATGTGCAAAAGAAAATTAAATCGGTTCATCCTAGCCTGAGAAAAGGCAGAAAGTGTCTCCCTGGCTCAAAAGAAAGAAACTACCACAGTGCATTGCAACCGCCTGCGTCCGTTTGGAGAGGGTAGGATGGCTGTTCAGCTGCAGACGCAGCAGCCTCCTTCTTTATTTGTGTCAATTCTTCCTGGCTGTATTCTGGCTCGTACAATTAGCCCTGAATGTCAGAATCTAACAATAGATTTTCAAAAAACACTTCGGCTGTTTCACATTTTCAAATTTGTTCTCGAGCCAAGAGATTTAGAAACATGGCGAACATTGTGTTCACATCTCGTACGCGAGCTCCCGCCCCCCCTCATTCCTTATTGGTGGGCTCACACTTTTGCGTAACCAATGGTTTTCAGTCCTCGGCCCTTCTAGCAGGCAAGCAAGTTTTACTGAGATGATGTCAAACGTGTCATCTTAGGAGAAAATGACATCAGGAAAGCTGGGCTAAGAGAAGACTGGGTTAGACTGAGGGGAAAAAAAACTTTTTTAGATATTACAATAGCGATTTTATAATGATACTACGCCTGTTCTGAATCGCTGAAGTATCCCTTTAAATTCATTTTTAGTTTGTTTTAAAGGGAAATATTGCAGAAAAATGGAACAACCTATATAATTGATTAATTGACATGTATACAATTTTTAATTTAAATATATTCAGTGTGTTTTCCTTGACTCATTGTTGCATATTGGTACGTTTGTCCTACATTAAAATGTAGAGTGTATCATGACAGCCCTATGACTACCTCTGCCGTAAACTCCCTTCCCAGTGTGTGGGTCAATTCTAGAGCATTCCTTGCTACGGCTTCGGACTTTAGTCTTGTGAACCAAGGTCATTCCCAAATCCTACTCTGGATTATCGTTATCATTGATCAACTGAAATGGTGTGAAAGAAGAACCGATTGGTTTCTCTGATATTAATCCATAGCGTTCAATAGCACATTCGCTCATGACCCTATACACATAGATGAAGCTGGAACCTTCCTCGGTATTACCATTAAAGACTATATGTGCAGTTCAGACCTGATCGATGCAGGCAAGCTGACTCTGCGTTAAAAACTTGGTGCGTCTGTCAGGACCCTGAGAACCTTTGACCGGTGCACCATTGAGAGCATACTCTCAGGCTTTGGACTGCCCGGTTTAGCTGCTGATCGCAAGGCCTTCCAGAGGGTGGGGAACGAAAGCAAAGCGCATCATGGGCTGCCTTCTCCCCTCTGATCAAGGCATCTACCCCACACAATGCCCTTTGAGAGCACAGAGTAAAGCAAGATCTCAGCCAACCAGGCTATGGGTGCCGTTGTCGGGTAAAT
>NC_079428.1:10540288-10634562 GCF_026213295.1 Gadus chalcogrammus | reverse complement strand
GGGGGATTCTAATTGTTTGTATATGAAAGGAGGTGTGGGGGGGGGGGGGGGGGGGGGGAGGTCTAACATAACAGATGAAGACAAGTAGTCGATAGAGTGGTGAAGTCACGCCCCTTCCGGTAGAGCCCATGGGATTATGAGATCGAAAAATATGAATGGGTTTCAATGGAGAGAAAGTAATTATTTTCTGGTACGAGTCTATATAAAACTGGAGTACACATATGTGTTTGTTGATTAAATGATAATTTTCATGCAAAGAAAACGAAACATTTTCGTGAAGAAGTTTGATAATGTTAGGTTTTGTGTGAGGCCGCTTTGTGAACTACAGCTCTTGGTACAGACATGGCGATCTCTCTGCTCCACTTCACGCTTTTTACAAGGGGAGGATAAAAGCATCGAAAGAGGTGAAAACCATTATAAATCGGGGCATGTGGAGAGTTTCAGTTATGTGGATGCGGAGATTGTCGGTCTTGTCCACGCCAGTCGCAGGGAGCGTGAAGTCACATATACGCGACGTGTCTCATTGTGTTTTCTCTACAGCCTTCAACTGAACAATTGCACAATAAACAGTCAAACTTGACATGAAAATTATTATTTAAATCCACAAACAGCATATGTGTAATCCAGGGCGTATAAAGAATGCGACCGGAAAATAATTACTTTCTCTCCATGAAACCCATTCATATTTTTCGATTTCATAGGTCCCATGGGCTCTAGCGGAAGGGGCGTGACTTCGCCACTCTATAGAAACAACGATGCAATTTAGGCTAACACACATACACACACACACACACACACCTCCACAAGGGGGCCGACAATAACAACACAACAATAACAACAATATAAGCAGCCTCAGGTAACACATTCCTAGCACCAACACAGTCATTCTCTCTCTCTCTCTCTCTCTCTCTCTCTCTCTCTCTTCTCTCTCTCTCTCTCTCTCTCTCTCTCTCTCTCTCTCCTATCGAGTAAACCAACCTCCCTTCACCCATCTTTACCCTGCTCTCTCTCTCCATATCTTTCCTTCTCTCCCTCTCTATCTCTCTGTCTGTGTGTCCATCATTCTCATAAAACATCTGTTTTCGGTTAGTCTGTACAGTAAGGGCTGGGCAATCACACTCACAAACACACACAGAATCACACAAACACACACACATGCAGACACCACACACACAACATGCATATGAACCCACACACGAAAAAACGTACACAAACACACACACACACACCCACACCACACACACACACAACACACACACACACAAACAATCATACACACACACATGCGCCTCTGTGTATCAAGGACATGTGGTGGAACACCTCAGAGCACATGTTTTAACATTCTGGAGGAATCCTGAGATTCCTACTGTTAATTTAAGGGAGAGGGGGGAGGGAGAGAGAGTGAGGGGGGCAGAGAGATGGAGGGAGAGCAGGAGAACGGTGAAAGAGGGACAGAGACAAAGACAGAGAGACCTAGTGCAACACATGACATAACAATTCTAGTCATGTGTGTGTGCAACAAACACGAGTCTACAGCTGAATGATAAAATCTGTCTTGACTTTCTCTGCTGAGAAACTTCCAAGTCCACCAGGATCGAGTGGGTTCAACGCGCAAGATGGTATCTTGTTGCAGCATCTAAAGCTTGTGTACCAACGACACACCAACCACACAAAATAACTCAACATAACACAAAATAACACAAATACACAAATAACACAAAAAAAACCTTACAACATTGATTCATGCTGATCTTGTGTATGCATGTTTTAAACATACTGCATTCTTTATTTTGTTATTTAATAACGGAGTACTCTATAACTAATGTGCTTTTTTTATATGCTCATCCTGTTAAAGTACCTAAAAGTGGCTAAGCTGTGACCCATTGACAGACTGACCTGTTTGCTAGCTACCTTTAGTGGGCCAGAGGCAACAGAGGCAGTATACGGCTTTAATTGCTACCGCTAATGCTATGGCTAATTGACGTATATACACTAAACTATGAAGTGGGGAATGTGCTGGAATGAATGGTTGTTTTACTCTTGGTGACTTGATGAATTCTCCAATGTTTGATAGAAAAGTTTTATAAACAGAGAACAATAAGGACTTACATTCATGTTGCGCACTAGCACACACACACACACACACACACACACACACACACACACACACACACACACACACACACACACACACACACACACACACACACAACACACACACACACACACACACACACACCGTGTTGTGATTGGTTATGGTGCTGGTGGAATGTTGACCAAATGGCTCAGACCCTCTTTCGTCTCCAACATGCACCCTTCCCCCACCACACCCACCCACTCGCGCACACACACACACACAACATGTGCATGCACATATAAATGCACAGGTGTGTGTGTGTGTGTGTGTGTGTGTTGTGTGTGTGTTGTGTGTGGTGTGTGTGTGTGTGTGTGTGTGTGTGGGTGTGTGTGTATGTGTGTGTGTGTGTGTGTGTGTGTGGTGTGTGTGTGTGTGTGTGTGTGTGTGTGTGTTTGTGTGTGTTTGTGTATGTTTGTGTGTGACCTAGCACTGACTGGACACCAAACCCATGAAAGAGCATGACTTGATTTTTATCTCCACAGTCACACAGTTACTTTACCCTGAGGCCGAGAGTGAGAGACAGAGGGAGAAAGAGAGAGAGGCAGTAAGACCAGCAAAGATTGAGAGAGAGAAGATAGAGAGACAGAGCTAGAGAGAGAGAGAGAGAGAGAGAGAGAGAGAGAGAGAGAGAGAGAGAGAGAGAGAGAGAGAGAGAGAGAGAGAGGAGAGAGAGAGAGGAGAGAGAGAGAGAGAGGTGGAGAGCAAGTGAGATAGAGAGAGGGCGTGAGAAAGACAGAGAGAGAGAGCGGGTCAGACAGTTTGTATTTCCACATACCGGGCTACGGGTGGTTTTCCCCACTTCTTCTGTGAATTTGCATTTGACTGAACAACACTCACACCAGTGCTACCAGTTACAACTAGACCTGCTAGGAGAGAGAGGACAGCAGAGCTGCTGATGTGGGAGATGAGGCTGGACTTGATAGAGAGCGGTGAGGCTGAGAGCGGAGAGCGGAGAGAGAGAGATGAGAGAGAGAGAGAGAGATGGAGAGAGAGAGAGGAGAGATAGAGCGAGCGAAGGGCGAGGTGGGAGAGCGCGAAGCCGGAGAGGCGGGAGAGAGAGCGGTGAGAGCGAGAGCGAGAGCGGAGAGGGAGAGCGAGAGAGAAGAGAGAGAGAGGGGGGGGTGGAGATGAAGAGAGAGGGCTAGTTTGAAAGAGATTAAGACAGAGGAGAACGTATAGAGAGACTGAGATGTGGCTCCACGAGAGAGATGTTTCAGTGGTGGATGAACAGTCATGAGGTTCTGGATCTCCTGACCTCCACCACTGTTGTGCTTTCAGACTCACAGGCCCACACAAACCCTCTAATAAATAAACACCACCAATGTGGAATTAAATAATGGTACCAAAATGTTATAGCCCACCCCTGCTGCAATGGAGTGATGGGGACCAAGGCAATCTGTCACACCACACATATACCCCCCTCCGTGACACACACACAAAACACACATTAGGACCACCCCAGCCAGCTCGCCAGACTCACCCACACACACACCCACACACACACACACCCTCCAGGAAGTACAACTGAGAGGGGGGCAGACTAACTGTAATACTGTAGTATTACTGAGTACTAATACTCCATCTTACCACGGGTACACCCAGAACACAGTACGTCTTCGTCGGCTGAGAACATCTTCTTCCTGTGGTCTAACTTCCAGTACTGTGCACTCATGGATCATCATACACCAGCCAGTCCAAACCACAACGGTTGAGGTAACGTCATCCTGGTCATCCCACTATGGTACTACACCGTGAGAAAGGGAGCAATGCAGGAAACGTATGCCGCCCCCCCTGTCTTATCTCCAAGACCGGGCCGGAGGCTGATGGACTTAAACCTGTGTCGAATCTAAACAGAGGGGGAATGCCTTGTACTGCACCGCTCCCTCCTCCAACTCACACACATACAAAGAGTAGTTTATCAAAGGTACGAACTTTCGTGACTGGGCAGTGAAACAGATCACAAGTTCAACACAGCTTAGGGAAAAGGTCAAAATGTGCCTCACTCTAGTGATGTTATGCATAGTGGTCAGTCACTGGTCAGTGGAACCACATCAACGTGTGGAACAGACCGCAATAACTGTGATCTGCCGCCCGGGCCTTCGTGGGGCATGACAGATGACAAACGAGCCGATTCGATCTGATCCCGATGTTCTCTCTGGTTTTATAACTTCCCTGACTTGCATACCAGACAGTGATAGCGTTCAGATAGATACAGATTCGTCTGCACAATCGATGATATCCAGGGGTCGCCCACACGGTTCAAACTGCTCTGAAAGTATGGCCAGTCCGATCCGAGCCCAGGACAACATCGATTGTGCAGACCTGCAGTCAAAAGGCTGACCAGACAAAGTTATTGTCCGAAACCAAACGGATCATCCGAATCAAATCCGTGTGCCTCGTGACACACTACTGCTATGTAAAGTAGTGTAAACCGGGTTCACACTGCTCTGAAACCGGTGAGAAACCCCCCAAAAAAAGCACGCTGACCAGTGGTCAGTTAGGCTAGAGGAGTGTATGAATGAAAGGTTCAAATCACAGGCAAGATAAACGGCCAGACTTACGAGCAGTCCTAAACTAGTAACCTAGGAGACATCCCCAGAATATAGGCCCGACATACCATCACAGAAGTGACTAAACCGCTGACCAAGCGGTGGTGTTGTGGCTTCCAGACTTACTTTGGTGATGATGAGCGGCTCACCGTGCTCTAGCCCTCCCTTCAGCGTGAAGCCCCACGGAGCGCCGCCGCTCAGCTGGACCTGGATGTGGTTGAAAGACACGAGTTGTTCCACCGTCTCCATTCTATCCCTTTCCCCCCGACCCGTTATTTTCTGTCTTTTCCCGTTATTCTCCGGTAATTCAGTCGCCTTCAGTTCTGGAAATAGCGGCGCCGACTGCGTCCCCACCGTGGTCTGTCCGTCTCCATTGTAACAATGAACGGGACTGTGGCACTAGTATAGGGGGGAGGCAGAAAACTTCTCCGAACTTGTTTCTCTCTCGCCACCAAAGGGGTATTTGGCACTCGAGTCGAACGTGGGGGCGTGATGGACGACGGGGCCGACCAATAGGGGAAAGGCGAGGCCGAATCGTGTCCAATCAGCGTCGATGTAGGTAGGGTCTTGGGGGTGGCTCAACCGCTGTATTGTAGCGGCTTTCTCCGAGGCCGAAAGCGCCAACTTGAGTGAAATAATTGTCCCAGAGAGTGGCTGTTCTCTCGTTTGAAACATGACACCGGGCTACTCTGGTAGCTGACCTACTCCTGGACAAGCCGTTATCAATGCGATTCAGGAGAATGGCATTTTTCTTTGCTGTATTGGGGAAAACCTCAAATCAAAAAACCCTTCAGGGGGCTTAATGGAAATGCAAAAAACAACTTTGCAATGCACAACTTTTGTAAGATCCTCTATATCCCGGAGTCATTCCATGAAATGTAAAATCCATTTGTGGTTTTCGAATTCTACGATATCGTCATGTATTGTCAAGTTATCATCCTTTATGTTGCAAGATGGGTTCGTATAAAATGACTTTAATGTTGTATTGTATAGATATTTATCTTCTGAATTAATAGGTCTTCAAATGTTTATTGAAGTTTGCAATGTATCTGTGTTATCACTTTCAGCCAGACAAACATAAATGTCAGGGTCAACTGTCCTCGGAATTGTATTTTATTTGTGTCTAAACTAGTTCAGCCCTGTTGCAGAACTTTCATTTCGAAAAAAGGCCTATTGTGTGTTTCATTCCTCGCAATGATCTCTCTCTCTCTCTCTCTCTCTCTCTCTCTCTCCCTCACCCTCCCTCTCTCTCTCTCTCTCTCTCTCTCTCTCTCTCTCTCTCTCTCTCTCTCTTTCTCACCAGACAATGATTGTGATTGTAGATAATCACTGTTGTGGAATGTCACCACATACACGCGCACACACACATGTGCACGTGTGCACTTGTAGTTGTGCTCGCACCACCTCTGCAAATGTGCATGTGTTTGTGTTTGCATTTCAATATGTGTTTGTGTTTCAGAAAGTTAGCATTGCAATTGAGAAAGAGAGACGAGGGATATAAATAGAGAGAGAGAGAGAGAGAGAGAGAGAGAGAGAGAGAGAGAGAGGAGAGAGAGAGATGAGAGAGAGAGAGGAGAGAGAGGAGAGAGAGAGAGAGAGAGAGAGTGGGGGGGGGGTAGAAAAGAGAGAGAGACGGTAGATAAGGGACATGTCTGGGCATTGCGCTCTATAACATGGACACTTTATGTTTCGGTCAGATAAACATTCATAAACATTCAACAGATCAAGAAGTCAGACATGGGTGACAGCGGATGATACAAAAAATTATATCCTTTACCGTAAGGATGCATTCGCAAAACATAGAACCTAAAATTACCTCTCGTGATCTGCAATTTAAAATGTGCTGGCCAAACGTGAGGATGTCATGATGCAAATACAATACAATCCAAACCTGGGACACCCCTTGTGATGGTAATGGTGGAGGTAATCAAACAACTGTCAAAGATTTCCGCATTGGTTAAACATTGTTGTGTTCACATTTGTCTGTGCTTAACACAGCAGATACACACACACACACACACACACACACACACACACACACACACACACACACACACACACACACACACACACACACACACACACACACACACACACACACACACACACGCATGCCTCTGAGGTACAAGCTCATCACTCATTAGTAACTGATCTTCTGTTTAGTTTTGAGTTTAAAATATTTTTAGATGAAATATTAACAAATACTTCACAGTACAATTGTTAACGAATAAACAAATATAAACGTAACAAAAACAAAAAAAAGTTTTGGTGTACTGAAAAAAATTAAGAATACGCTAATCAGCGACCACGTACACACGGCGTCACGTTGTTCAGGCCGCGCGCTTCCTGTATTGGTTAATTGGAATCGCCATTCTCACAGTTCAGGTTTGTTCAGGTAGTCGATCAGGGCTCGTGATCCGACGAGCTGCTCGAATCACGCATTAGCTGCTCCCGACAGAGAATGATAGACGGATATAGAGTTACAGGCGGAGGTTACAGCGAACATGACGGCCATCTGTGGCTCCACTTCGCTCATCGGTACCTGTGCCCTCTCGTGTTTTGTCTTCTTAATGTGTTCCACGTTCACCGGAGTCGTAGCCGAGCCACGAATGACCTCTCCCCTGCCTCAGCCCACGTCGAAGCAGAGAAGTTTTCGGAACCAGAGCCAGAATAGTAACGCTAGACACAAAAGTTCGTACCACCGCCCGCTGACCCCCGAGCAGAAGGCGGACCAGAACCTGCAGTTCATGCTGAGTCTGTACCGGAGCGCGGCCGAACCGGACGGCAGGCTCAAGCAGTACCGGAGGTTCGGCTCCAACACGGTTCGCATGCTGAAGCCGTCGGTCCTTTCTCAGCACCACCTGACTACCTCGAAAGGTAAGACCAACCGGAAGGTGGATCATCCGACTGCGAGCTCTAGAACGCGATAACCGTATAGGCCTTTTTGCTTGAAAAGTTTGAATGTACTGCAACTTATCGTCACACTATGTTGATTGACATTTTCGAATGTTTTATTGTTTGTTTCATGTCATTTGATGAGTATCTTTATTATGGATAGACTATGATTTAGACCATTGTAGATTGGAGGCCAATCTACAGTTGATTCATCCGGTCAGGTTTTGCCCATGGCACCTGCCGTGTCCCTTGTTGTGATTGTGATTTAATCTCCACGCCTCCGGTAATCTCTCTCTCTCTCTCTCTCTCTCTCTCTCTCTCTCTCTCTCTCTCTCTCTCTCTCTCTCTCTCTCGCCCCCCCTCTGGTCTTCATTTCGGTCTCTGTGTTCTTCATCCCCGTCCACCATCTCAGAACACCACTACACCTTCACAGTAGAGTACAGCCTGGACTCCCTCCCACTGGAGCAGCTCATCCGAGCCTCCTTCCTCCACTTCCGCTCTCTTCCCTCCTCCTCCGGGGCCCACGGGGCCTCCCCCCTGCCCCCGTGCATGGCCCGGGTTGCCTCCCTGGGTGTGACGCACCACGGCAGCCGCCCTCCTCCGGGGGAGAGTGTCCCCCTCCAGCTCCATCACCAGTGGACCGAGACGGACGTCACGGCTCACGTCAGCCGGCACATCCTCCAGAGAACCAGCCAGACCAGCCTGACCCTCGTGGCCCAGTATCGGTGCACCGATCCGGGCTACGCCGACGGAGCAGGGGACTACTACTCCTGGCGGAGCGAGGAGGCCTCCCCGTCGTGGAGGAGGATGATGTCGAAGCAGGGGTGGAGGATGCGGCGGAGGAGGAGGTGGGGCCGCCCGACGGGGGACGCGGCCGGCTACCACCTGGGGGCTCCGTCGCTCCTGCTGTACCTGGAGGAGCAACGGGAGAGCCAGGATTGGATGAAGGAGCTGCTGGCGGGCGAGGGCGAGAGCGTGGCCCGGCTGTGGGGCCCGCTGAGCTACGCCTCCCACCACCACCACCAGCGGGCTCCCCGCAGCACCGAGGAGCCTTCGGACGAGTCCCTGCTGGGCGCCAGAGCCTTCTCCCCCGAGGCCCTCAAAGACGCCGTCGCCGTTTCCGCCTCCTCGTCGTCCAACGCCTCGTCCGAGTGGGCGGGCGACACCTACGAGGCGGTGCCGGGCAGGCCCGGGTACCGGCGCAAGACGAGCCTGCCGCGCAACCGCTGCCGGCTGCACTCGCTGCGGCTGTCCTTCGAGGCGCTGGGCCTGGGCCAGTACTTCATCGCGCCGCCCGTGTACAACCCGCGCTACTGCCAGGGCGAGTGCCCGCGCGTGCTGCACTACGGCTACCACTCGCCCAACCACGCCATCATCCAGAACGTGATGCGGGAGCTGGGCGTGAGCGAGGACGTGCCGGCGCCGTCCTGCGTGCCCTACAAGTACATGCCGATGAGCGTGCTGGTGCGGAACAAGAAGCGCGTGGAGTACCGCGAGCTGGAGGACATGATCGCCGAGTCGTGCACGTGTCGCTAGCCGGGGGGGGGGGGGGCGGGCGGGTGGGTTGAGTGCGTGCGCCTGTCGGAGGTCAGGAGGTGAGGAAGGACTTTTGACAGGTTTCAGGGAAGAGGATGGGGAAAGGATGGAGTGACGTTTTTGCTCGACACCAGAGCAGAAGCTGACACGAAGGAAGGGCTCATGCCGTCGCCGTTTCCTGAACACTGGGGTCGAAGAAGGGGATTGGCTCGTGCTATGGGTGGGGCGTCTCAGCACTGTTGTGTTAAAGCACTTTAACCGAACCCTGAATGTAATTTGGGCCTGGTAAGAACTATGGGTCAGATGGTATAGATGCAAGGGCCCATACGCGTGTCTTGAGCTAGCACGAGGCTCCTGCTCGACTTTGCATGAATTTTAAAAATAACAGCACAAGTTTGAATCCAACTGGTACGGGTTCTCTGCTGCGATGCTAATGTGTTGCTAGCTAGAAGACAGCGGTACTGGCTTCAATGCACTTTAACAGTTAGAGATTTAAGAAATGTGTCTCGAGACCTTCCATAAACAAGTCTAAGCTGTCTGTTGATTCAATTGAACATTTAAAAACATAAACATAAAAATAACAAAAATATGCAATCTTTATTTAGTGTTATTAAGAGGGTGTGTGCAATCTTTTTAAGATGGAGTAAAGTGTAACCATCAGTATTGATACAAACGTTCACCGAAGTAATTACTTACCACCTTGCTTTAATCGTCTAAAGTGAGATATTTTAGATTCGTAAACCTCTTAAAGCATTAATGTTGATTTTGGTGATATGCGTTTGTAGTATGGAGTCATTTTAGAAACTGGCTTGTATTTGTGTAAGATCCGACCCCATCACCAAAATGGACGCTTTCTCCACCTCCTGCATTCTATTCCTGTCTTTTTTCCCTTTTTTTGTTAGCGTTTGATTCATTTAAACATGTTATAAATATACATATATATATATATATTATATATATGTTAATGTTTTCTTTTCTTTCTCTTTTTTTTTATACAAAGCATGATTTCGTTTTATGGAGGAAAGACGTTTCTGAGGTCATGAGGCAAACCGGAAGAGTTTTTTTGGGGGAGAAAATAATGGTTCCGTGCTTAATCTGCTGTGGACCCCATTGATCCGCAGGTTTTGCCCTCTTAATGCAGCAACACAGAAAGCTAGTAGTGTGCGTTCTGAGCAAAGGAAAAAATAAAAAAATGAATCCTGGTAGATTATATTCCTCATGTATGCTGTGTTGTAAATCGATATTTTCTTATTATGAAAAAACTGAATAATAATTAAATAAAAAGTATTTTCTTAACGTTGCTTCCATTGTTTCTTGATTGTCCAGTTTAAGTGGATGGTGCTGCATGGGCGGCTTTTTTTTGTAGATCCACGTTTGGCCCCCAGGGGGCGGCATCGGCTCATGTTCTAAATCGGTACGGTCTACTCTGGCCCTTTTCTAGCGCATCGTGGGATGAATTCAGATATTACGGTTTAATATCCTGTGAGATGTCTACTAAAGGAGGAGGGAATCTTTGAGATCATGACAGTTAAAGGGATACTTCACCGGTGGAGATATGAAGGTTATAGGAAGTAAGTATTATAAATGTGCAAAAGAAAATTAAATCGGTTCATCCTAGCCTGAGAAAAGGCAGAAAGTGTCTCCCTGGCTCAAAAGAAAGAAACTACCACAGTGCATTGCAACCGCCTGCGTCCGTTTGGAGAGGGTAGGATGGCTGTTCAGCTGCAGACGCAGCAGCCTCCTTCTTTATTTGTGTCAATTCTTCCTGGCTGTATTCTGGCTCGTACAATTAGCCCTGAATGTCAGAATCTAACAATAGATTTTCAAAAAACACTTCGGCTGTTTCACATTTTCCAATTTGTTCTCGAGCCAAGAGATTTAGAAACATGGCGAACATTGTGTTCACATCTCGTACGCGAGCTCCCGCCCCCCCTCATTCCTTATTGGTGGGCTCACACTTTTGCGTAACCAATGGTTTTCAGTCCTCGGCCCTTCTAGCAGGCAAGCAAGTTTTACTGAGATGATGTCAAACGCGTCATCTTAGGAGAAAATGACATCAGGAAAGCTGGGCTAAGAGAAGACTGGGTTAGACTGAGGGGAAAAAAAACTTTTTTAGATATTACAATAGCGATTTTATAATGATACTACGCCTGTTCTGAATCGCTGAAGTATCCCTTTAAATTCATTTTTAGTTTGTTTTAAAGGGAAATATTGCAGAAAAATGGAACAACCTATATAATTGATTAATTGACATGTATACAATTTTTAATTTAAATATATTCAGTGTGTTTTTCCTTGACTCATTGTTGCATATTGGTACGTTTGTCCTACATTAAAATGTAGAGTGTATCATGACAGCCCTATGACTACCTCTGCCGTAAACTCCCTTCCCAGTGTGTGGGTCAATTCTAGAGCATTCCTTGCTACGGCTTCGGACTTTAGTCTTGTGAACCAAGGTCATTCCCAAATCCTACTCTGGATTATCGTTATCATTGATCAACTGAAATGGTGTGAAAGAAGAACCGATTGGTTTCTCTGATATTAATCCATAGCGTTCAATAGCACATTCGCTCATGACCCTATACACATAGATGAAGCTGGAACCTTCCTCGGTATTACCATTAAAGACTATATGTGCAGTTCAGACCTGATCGATGCAGGCAAGCTGACTCTGCGTTAAAAACTTGGTGCGTCTGTCAGGACCCTGAGAACCTTTGACCGGTGCACCATTGAGAGCATACTCTCAGGCTTTGGACTGCCCGGTTTAGCTGCTGATCGCAAGGCCTTCCAGAGGGTGGGGAACGAAAGCAAAGCGCATCATGGGCTGCCTTCTCCCCTCTGATCAAGGCATCTACCCCACACAATGCCCTTTGAGAGCACAGAGTAAAGCAAGATCTCAGCCAACCAGGCTATGGGTGCCGTTGTCTGGTAAATGCTCCCGGAGCATTCTAGCACAGACTATCTCACAAACTCACTCAGGAACTTTCAGCAACACTTAAAGTATTGATCAAATGAACAATCATGCCATGCTCAATTGGAACTGCAACGTCCACGTTACTCACTATGAATTTACTCATTCATTTGCACATCTCAATTTTGCATTTATAATATTTTATTCTTTATTGTTACTCCCCATTTGTCGGTAACACCCAGGATACATATGCTATGTTATATATTATGTTTCCATTCTCTGGAATGCGGCTAATGCAGCAGTTTTTCTACTGTGTATACCACCTTTGACCTTCATTTGTTTTATATCTCCTTTTATGCATTTGTTGCTTGCCATGATGTCACAAGTTATACAGCATATGATTCAAACACCTGTGTGTGTGTGTGTGTGTGTGTGTGTGTGTGTGTGTGTGTGTGTGTGTGTGTGTGTGTGTGTGTGTGTGTGTGTGTGTGTGTGTGTGTGTGTGTGTGTGTGTGTGAGATTAAATACATATTTACTTTTTGCGTTTATGTAAAATATTGATTATTTTGTTCCGTGCAGTTTGCTCAGCACCTTCTGTACTTGCCACATCACCGCTGTATGCGTCTGTGTCCATGCACGTATGTACAGTATGTACATCTATCTATGTACGTCTATTGGTAACTTCATTGCTATGCACAAGTTGTGCATGAAGTTGCTTACACTTCTACAGTATGTCTTTCTCTGTAATTGTCTGTCACTCTCTTTAACTGTCCGTTTGTATGTCCCTGTCTGTCTCTATAACTGTCTCTGTCTCTATAATTATCTATCTGTCCATCTATCTTTCTGTTTCTATAACAGTCTGTCTGTCCATCTAGCTGCCTGTCTATCTGTCTGTCTATAACTGTATCTGTCTGTCTATAAAACTATATCTATCCATCTACCTTTCTGTCCGTCTGTCTGTCTCTGTTACTTTATGTCTTTCTGTTTGTCTCTAAAACCATCTGTCTGGCATCCATCTCTGCATGTCTTCCAGTCTGTCTTGTTTTAACACAGCATGCTGATTTTTAAGTACAAGTCATATTGGATCTGGTAAGGGATAGGGGGCATCTTGCTCTAGAATGCCGACTGTAGATAATGGGATTCAAACCCACAACCCTTGAGCTAGATGTCAAACATTGAAAAGAACAACTAACTAGACTATTGCATATCAGGTTGTTTCAAAGGCATTTTGATAAAAAGTAAAACAATTAAATAAATGTCTAAATAAATAAGATTCAGAGTTTATTTCGTTACTATTCAGGATATTAGGGCGGGACTAAATGTGGAAAGATGTCATTGGGTCAATCGGAATTGCATTTTCGTTCTTACTTCCTACTGCTTGAGTCAATCAGATTCCAACTGTGCTATCATTGGTTGGAATGTTATTCCCCGCCCTCTGAGACATGGTGTTTAAACTGAGAATATTCTTAAATCTTAGATCATAAATCTAGGTAAAACATAGACTTCGACATGAGTAATATGTTAATTCATATTTATCAAGGATAAAGAATAATGAAATGTCAACAGAGTGGTTGTAATATACATATAATGTAAAAAAACTTTGAGTAGATATTTATGCTTTTCAAAAAAAACAATTGGCTTGAGGATATATATATATATATATATATATATATATATATATATATATTCAACTTTAATAACCCCGGTTTCCATTTGTCTACACATACAATACACAGTACACTGATGGTCCACAGTACATTGATAATTTGATTTGTCAAAGTCAAAGATTTCACATAAAAAAAGGTGCACAAAACTAATGAGCGACTTCCCCGATGGCCATGAGGGCCCGGATGCGTGCTTGGAACAGAGAGATCTCATCTGATCTTGAGTATTTAGAAACGTGACTATAAGTTGTGCAAAAAAGTGTTTGTCCGTTTTTGTACTCAGGCAAAACAATAAACGTATCAAGAAGTTACAATTTCTGGTTAACATTGAAAGTTTGGCTAACCTGACGTAGAGAGGATTCTTGACAAAACTTAAATCTTTGGTCAGCTGACAAGGAAGGAAATTGAGGACGACATTTGATTCAAACTACAAACAAAAAGTCAAGTTGGTGCATTTTTGTATCAAAATAAATAGAAACGCTGGACAATTGGAAGCGCGCATGTCAGTTGGTCGCTATTTCATTCCACTTTACACAGAGAATGAATCTGTGTTTCTATTCACTAAATAAAAAACAAGGAAGATAAAAATGTACGAACCACAAGCACCAACACATTCACAGAGACGTGTCAAGGTGGTCACACACAAGGGTTTGATAAATGTAACCTTTGCTCCATTTCTGGACTCTCTCTCTCTCTCTCTCTCTCTCCCTCTCTCTCTCCCTCTCTCTCCCTCTCTCTCCCTCTCTCTCTCTCTCCCCCCCTCTCTCTCCTGGCCTTTTTACCCCTCACCTCTTTAGTTAGCCCAGCTAGTTTGCGTTTAGCAACCTCAAACCAAGGAGGCACTGATTTGAGGCTGAACTCTGACCCACCTCTCCCACCTCCCCCCACCCCCTCCCAGATACACACAAATAGGAAATGGATTTTAATGTGAGTGGACGATTATCGTAATAATCGTAATAATATTAGTTTTCTAGAACACAAAACGTGTTGTGTCCTAACTAATCTAGCTAACCGATTACAGGAATGTAATTCGTGCCATGATGGCACTTTGACCTAGTTATGGAAGAGACCAGTTCAAGGCTTCAAAATTAAGCACAGTGGAGAAATCTCCCTCTCTAATCTCGTGTCCGACCGACGCCAATCAGTGTCCCCAATTCCTTGTTTTCAACCAATCATCACAGTTTAGAATTTCTAATCGCCCAATCAGATACATCCTGTGCTAATAGATAGTACCCGATCATAGAAAATCAACATACTAATCACTAATGTTCAAGTATTTGCATACGGGGTCTGAGGCTACGAGCCACGTATATGCTGGTTATCGAAAAGAGAATCCTGAGAAGGTCTTGGTTGGAAGCTTTATAAAGAGCAGATTATGGCTTGATGTTAGGTCACTTTGAGAACATTCTCTAGTACTTTGCTGGTTCCTTCAAAGCCCGATGGGTTGTGGAGCAGTGACCAGCCCTGTGGAGGGAAAGAGGAAAACACACGCGAATGAGCATAAGAATTATAGGTACAAGTATATCTACAGGCGTAGGCGTAGCTACAGGTAAAGTAACAGGCACGTAGCTACAGATATAACAGGTAGTATATGGCATAGCTACAGGTAAATTATCAGGTAGTATATCTACAGGCGTGGCTGCAGATAAAGTATCAGGTAGTATATCTACAGGCGTGGCTACAAGTAAAGTAACAGTCTACAGGCATGGCTACAGCCAGGTATAACAGGTAGTATATCTACAGGTGTGGCTACACATATAACAGGTAGAAGATCTACAGGCATAGCTAGAGGTAACAGTATATCTACAGGCATGGCTACAGGTGAAGTAACAGTATATACAGGCATGGCTACAGGTGAAGAAACAGGTAGTATATCTACAGGCGTAGCTACAGGTATAAGAGGTAGTATATCTACTGGCGTAGCTACAGGTATAAGAGGTAGTATATCTACAGGCGTAGCTACAGGTATAAGAGGTAGTATATCTACAGGCGTAGCTACAGGTATAAGAGGTAGTATATCTACAGGCGTAGCTACAGGTATAAGAGGTAGTATATCTACAGGCGTAGCTACAGGTAAAGTAACAGAAAGTATATCTACAGGTGTGGCTACAGATAAATTAACAGTATATTTACAGGCGTAGCTACAGGTAAAGTAAAATTATTTCTACATGCGTAGCTACTGGTAAAGTACAAGTATATCTACAGGCATAGCTACAGGTAAAGTAACAGTATATTTACAGGCATAGATACAGACAGACCTAACATATAGTATATCAACATACGTGGCTACAGGTATAACAGGTAGTATAGTGTACCTGCAGAGTCCCGTGGAGCACTCGTAGTTGCTATGACAGTAGGCCCCCAGGGGCTTGCTGTTCATCAGCCTCCAGAGGGGCGTCATACGGGCCACCCTTCGCAGGACAGGAGCCCGTTCCACCTCCAGGGCCCCGGGACCATCGTCAGATCCAGGAGAGGGTGACACCGCACGGTGGAACGGACAGGAGACCACCTGCAAAAAAACGAAACAGTTCGAGAAACATAAGCATACACATCCGTAGCACACAGATAGTATTCAAAAAAGTTTTCACAAAACAGCGCACACAGATACACACACACACACACACACACACACACACACACACACACACACACACAGACACACGCACACACACGCACGCACACGCACGCACAAACACACGAGCATACATACACTAAAAAACCCACAGACAGATAAAAAACACGCACACAAAATCATGCAGTTTAAATTTTTTTAAAGAAAAGTCTTGCACACCCCTCAAAACGATCAAATATCCAAATCTTAATTTACTAGATGCTACTTTCTACTTAAAAAGTGAATCTACTGAAAGGGATAAGACATTTCCCGGCGGTATTGTGACTTACCTGCTGGGTCAGAACGAGCAGCGCCAGTAACAGCGGAGTCGTCATCCTTGTCCAGCTGGAATACTTTAATCCTTGCATCTTCAGACTCTTCAAATCTCCGATCAAATAAGAGAATGGCTTCAGTTGTGTCGACGCAGAAAGGAGCCCCAGATGAAGTCTTGGATGCTTATACTATCCACTGCGATGGATCGCCCTGTGATCTATAGGCCTAATCGAGGCAATCAATGTTTTTCTTTCTTAGACTGATTAAAGGATCAATACATGTATAGACACTCGATAAACGTGTCTAATACCACCATTAACACGTGTGTGCTCTTCTTAATAACTTACTATTCGACTATACTGTTGTCTTGGATACTCGGAACGGCAGGTATTCCTTTGAAATTCCGTTCTGTTTTCGGGTTTTCCTCCTCTCTCCGGGTTCGTGGTTGGATGAAGTGACATCTAACAGGTTGGTGCGTGTGCTCACTTTACTCTGATTCAGCAAAACCCAGCTGTGGCTCAGAGCAATACGACTCTGATTTTATACAGGCCTCTCCTCCACCTCCCCCCCCTGCCCCCCTCCCCTCTGCTCCCGAGAGAGAGAGAGAGAGAGAGAGAGAGAGAGAGAGAGAGAGAGAGAGAGAGAGAGAGAGAGAAAGAGAGAGAGGCAGTGAGACCAGCAAAGAGTGAGAGAGAGGTAGAGAGCGAGAAAGTCCAAGAGATTGAGAGAGAGAGAGAGAGAGAGAGAGAGAGAGAGAGAGAGAGAGAGAGAGAGAGAGAGAGAGAGAGAGAGAGAGAGAGAGAGAGATATGATGATATAGGTTAAGCACAAATGAGGTAATTTATTTTTCTGTCTGCCTGGTCAGGTCTAATGTCCAAACAAAAACACACACACAAACACACACACACACGCACGCGCACACACACACACACACACACACACACACACACACACACACACACACACACACACACACACACACACACACACACACACACACACACACACACACACACACACACACACAAACACACACACACACAGAAGCTATTTATAGACCGTCTACTTAATATATTGAGCAGTTTTCTCATGTAAAGAACTATCTGTACCAAATACAGGCATCCACACACAGAAGCTCACAGACGAGAGAGAGCAAGAGAGAGAGTGAGAGAGGGGGGACACACACACACACACACACACACACACACACACACACACACACACACACACACACACACACACACACACACACACACACACACACACACACACACACACACACACACACACACACACACACACACACACACACACACACACACACACGTAGGGACAAGACAGCTCTCTGGCTGTAAAATAAGACTGACTGTCGGCTTGTCTGTCTGTCTGTCTGTCTGTCTGTCTGTCTGTCTGTCTGTCTGTCTGTCTGTCTGTCTGTCTGTCTGTCTGTCTGTCTGTCTGTCTGTCTGTCTGTCTGTCTGTCTGTCTGTCTGTATGCCTGCCTGCCTGCCATGGCCTTGCCAGTGAATAAAGTGTCATCGACCCCACTAGCAGTTCAAGTATTTGAGCGTGTGGTCAAGATCGCTGCTTCTGATTGGTCCCCAGGCAAAGGGACCGTTGCCTAACATCCAGCTTTCACAACAGGTTAAACACAGACGCTTGCATGAGCACCGAAACTCGCACATGTACATGAGAACTGAAAGAAATGCTCACACACACACATAATATGCATGATGCACACATACATTACCACATGCCTTTGTGTAAAAAAACACATCATATTCGTTGCACACTAGTCAAAGCATTTCAGTGTTGTGGAGTATTGAAAAGTGACACACACACACGCACCACGGAATGACGACCTTGTGAGGACTTTGTCAATGCATGGGCTGAGCTTGAAGGGGGAGCTGAACACATTCCTCAAACCTCCACTGTGTTACCGCTGAGAGATCCCGGGATTACTGAGTCACCTTCCTCATGTCCGGCCGCTGGGGGTCCGCGGGGGTCCGCACCATTCTGGACTCAGCAAGCCATCTGAGCCCCTTATGAACACACACATCAGAATCTGCTGACTCCTTTGACAATCCGATTGGCAGGCCCTGTGTGTGTGTGTGTGTGTGTGTGTGTGTGTGTGTGTGTGTGTGTGTGTGTGTGTGTGTGTGTGTGTGTGTGTGTGTGTGTGTGTGTGTGTGTGTGTGTGTGTGTGTGTGTGTGTGTTTGTGTGATATATTACACTACTAGCCTTTTCATCAGTTGTTTATCACTCATCAACTCCAGTCCCTCAGTGTAACTAATATAATACGAATAGAAGGCATAGTGAGAGAACAGTGGCATGCACTATTCTTGTGCAACTGGAAAGCCATATGTAATTATGTACAATAAAAGCCAGTTTGATTTTTGGAGACAACAGTTGATCTCAGGATGCCTGTTTAAAGTGGGGCACGAGTTCAACTTATTCGAAATGATCGTGGTGTGTTCTGTGTTTCCATGGAGACCCACACAGTGGTTTTGGAATTAGAAGGTTGGACTTTGAGGCAGTTGGCAGGGGACTGAATTCGATATCAAAATGAGTCTGGATCAATGCTGCTGGATTTTTGCCGGTCCTCTGTTCCTCACCACAAATGTGCCGTTGTATGACCATATTAGTTACTGACGATGAGGCATTCTGGGAAATCGCTTGGGTTCCAGGAAGTGGACGAATGTCTTCCTGTAAAACCTTCTGTTAATCACGCTAACGTTGAACGATGTTGCAGCTCTATTCAATTTACACTGAATTATATTACTATGTAGATATTAATAGATGCTTTCCACCAAAGGGACTTGCACTCAATTCAGATTCAGGTCAAGAAGGAGCAGGTAGGGGTGAGAGGTCATAGACTGTGCATTGGGGACCGAACCCGCTGCTGCTAGTACTGCTCACTGTTTGCTGTTCCAGGGAAGTTGCGTTCTGTGTCTGTGTGTTCTGTGTGCATGCTCTGTGTGCGGGTCCTGTGTGTGTGTATTCTGGCAGCAGCCCGGTCGGCTCAGAGGTTCACTCAAAGATGGATCAGAATCCAAGCGCCCGCACACACACACACACACACACACACACACACACACACACACACACACACACACACACACACACACACACACACACACACACACACACACACACACACACACACACACACACACACACACACACACACACACAAAGTAACTCACAAAAACATAATATATGTCAGATTCCTCTAAAATGGCAATGCCTCGCTCTCTCTCGCTCTCTCTTCTACAGGCATGATCAATTTATGACCCACTGCCTGGAACGTTATTCACTAAGGACTTTGCGTGCGTATGTGTGTGTATTTGTGTGTGTGTATGTATGTATTCTTACAGTCAACTTCCCCGTCAAATGTTACGGTAAGAGGCGTGTGTGGATTATTGGAAACCTTTGAATCCCTCCAGGACATTCTCAATTCAGACCATCCATCGCAGGGCTCTATTGAGTTCAGTGTGACGCCACATTTGGAACTAAAATAAATGGTCCTGTCCAATACTGACCATTTCTATAGGGTATATGGTGATCATATAGAATTATAAATATATCACTGTCTTTTTTCAAAGGGTTTACCCTAAAAAGAATGACTTAGGTATCGATTTACAATTGCAGAATTATCTTATTATAATTCAATGTTTCGCCTTAGTAACAGCTTAGTAACCAAATTACAGGGAACGCAAAAACAGAGCCTTGGGTAATCCATCTTTAATCTTTAAATGATATGTAGACATGTCAAACCTCAAATACCTGCTCTTTCACCTAGTGTCAGTGTGTCCGTCTATATGATGTCATTGGCAAACAGTGAGGCAGCAATAACTAACCCGATCTATATCAGCTGATGAAAGTTCTTGATTCAAGTAAATGTTTTACTGTGGAAATGTAGTGGGAACTCATATGTCCAGGACTGTTCATTGTATTTATCTCA
Source organism: Gadus chalcogrammus (assembly GCF_026213295.1). Taxonomy (NCBI): domain Eukaryota; kingdom Metazoa; phylum Chordata; class Actinopteri; order Gadiformes; family Gadidae; genus Gadus; species Gadus chalcogrammus. Next base: position 10,614,021 of record NC_079428.1, on the reverse strand, counting down.
CTCCAGCAAGCAGTTTTATTAGACTTAAGGTGATTAAACATGCACCCATACCTTTGGCACTCTAGCCCATAAATGATAAACACAAGAAAATACACAATTTATACCACATTGGCATGCTATCTGGTAGGCATAAAGGTGCATCAAAAGGCTAGCTCACAGGTCATTTCAAAGGCCAGTCGTGGTGTGTGTGTCACGTGTCCTCACCTGACCAGAGTCAGACTGATAAGACTCTGGGGCTGATTGAGGCTGCACACCTTGGCGGTAATGCACCATATTGGTTTGCCAACCGCCAAATAAACTCAAAAGAAGAAGAAGAAGAAGAAGAAGAAGAAGGCTGCACACCTGTGGTGCATTGGGCAATCAATGCACACAGGTTTAACCAGCCGTCGCCACAAACCCTTATGGGCTCCAGTTGAATAGTCCAAAAATAGCGGGCTGTGTGTCTTCCTAATATCACGAGGCCAAGGAGAGGTGTGAACGATAATTCATTAGCACTAAGGAGAAGAAAAACTGTGGTGTTGGGAATCAGACTGCAATTACAATCTTTGTGTTGTCATAGTGATCGTTTGTTTTGTGAACGGCTGAATGGTGCGTGGCTTGGTTGACGCCTCAAGGTTTCGTGGGAAGCCATTTTTTCCTTTCCTCTCGTAAAGGATGGTCCCGTCTACCCTATGCTGAAGGCGATGAGTAAGGAAGCATTGAAGCACCATTCCTTGGCATTAAGAGAATTTGACCCCTCATATCATGGCTGACACTACGATACTTCCCAGTTATTTCTCTGTCAGGAACCTTCATAAGCTAAAACAACGCACATTTATTTGTATATAATAAAGATACTGTGGGTGATGTGTCCGCATTCCTTCCTCTCCAGCTTCCTTTCTCATGGTGACGACAAGGTCAAGGGGAAATGGAGTAAAAGGTTTTGAGGAAACATGATCGCAACCTGTTGAATTGTAACCGTAAATTATTATCTACTGCAGCTAGGGAATTTATTTCAATTAATTTGTTTTCCTTTTTTTTTGTCATATTAGTAGTTGTAGTCATATTTTGATTTTTTTGAATGGTTTATTGAATTGATTAACTTTTATTCATCATGACAATGAGCCTATTTAAATATTTTATCAGTCATAATGTCTCAAATTATGACATCCCTATGTGGAAGCCAAAAAGCCTCGGAAATAGTTTTGAGATGACGAAAGAGTGCCATCTATTGGCCAATGCATCTATTGATTGATTGATTGATTATCTACTTACGAGATGTAAATTATTTTATATATCATCGTATTGCAGTTCAAGCAAATGTATTTTTAGAATAAATAAAATAGTTGGGTTCAATTATTTTTTATTATTAAGTATCAATTTAATTTTGACACATTAACGAAATTCAGTGTTTGAATCTAAATTTAGCGCAACATAAAGGCAATATTAGAACATAACAGAAATACGTAAACGAGTTCCTTCGCAGGAAAGTTCTGGAGTTCACTTGTTCGGCGTCTCTGACCTGCTGTCTCTGACCTGGCAGACACTTAAAATAAAGGTGTATTCTTCGGTCCAAACGCATTAAAGTGCGAGAACATGAGTACGTGACGTTAAGTTGAGTGAATGCTGCATTCGAGAAAACGACGGCCAAGTGCGAATTTTGTTAGGCCTATGTAAATACTGTCTTCGGTTATTACTTTGCCTCCTTCTTCTTCTGTCTCTCTTGCTTGCTACAATAAAATGTAGACATATATTATACGGATATAATAATATGAATTCCTATATGCTTAGGTATATAATACTACTTAGATTGGTCGACATAGTACTTTAATTTAATTTATTTTATACAAATACTAGTTGCGCATGCCTGCCAAGTGACATTTCCCTATGGATATTTTAGAAAGTGGGCGGGACACAGCATCACGGCAGCCAATGGGAGCACATATTGGCTGGGGTCGCGATATTTGGTTGACAGCCCCTTGACAGTCCTCCTTGTCATCTTGAAAGTTTCCCAACCGGCAACTGATCTGTCTTCAAGTCTTCGAGTCATTGCTCCGAGACAAGCCCAGTCCCGAGTACCGACGACATGGGTCTATCTGACAGGAACTAAAACCGGTTTGTTTAACTTTATCGCCAACGTGCGAGATAGAGCTGCCCCGTCGAAATGCGAAGCAGAAGCAACTCGGGCGTGAAATTGGACAACTATGCACGCATCGTGCACCAAACGATACTTCGACACCAAGTGAGTGATGTCGGTGTCGAGATATAATGTCACGGAAGAACAAATTACGTGTGTGTGTGTGTGTGTGTCGTTGTGAGCAGAATGAGCGTGTTTTAGACACACACAGGCCCCATGCGATGTGTGTCGTAAACGTGTGCATTGCATCGTTCAGTAACCGTACTTCATCGTTGTTTGTATGATACGCCCCCCACCCCCACACACACACACACACACACACACACACACACACACACACACACACACACACACACACACACACACTTGAATGTAATAGTAATAATATACACTAACATTGTGTGACTGCTTCGGAAAGATACTGACATATCAGTATCTGTCATATATAATGTCTAATGAAACACACACACACACACACACACACACACACACACACACACACACACACACACACACACACACACACACACTACACTTTTGCATGGCAGAACTTCCTGTTCCTTTCTCTAATTTCCTGTCCTAAAAAACAATGATCTGAGAGCTAGCAAGCTTATTGGCCAAAGTGAGGGAATTACTCCTCTGCTTCAACCAATCGGCTTGCTGCTCTCATTGGAGCTGAACATGGGTAAGATCTCTCCACCATTCAGCTGGAGACACACACACACACACACACACACACACACACACACACACACCATCTACAGATTCACCCTTGACCTTCCTGTGCACGTGTTGTCCGTTTCTCTAATAAACCAAAGCAGAGTGCACACAATGCCCATGTCATCAATGCGTGCACTAAGTATTCTGTGCCGGGGTAGTTTGTGTACGTCTCCCACAATGCATCAGAAGGGTTTATTAGAACTATTATTAGGGACTCAGCAGTGAGTATACCGGTGTCAGATATCTGTCAGAGTTAGCTCACCCAAATACATGTAGGTGGTGGTGACGAGGGTGACTGACTCCCAGCTGAAAGGTTCTGGGTTCGATCCCCAAAGTCCACAGTTTACCTGTGGGCATCCTAAAGCAACCCCTGCTCCTTAATGAATTCTGAGTTCACTGTGAGCGCTTTGGATAAAAGTGTCCGCTACATGACTGAAGAGTAAAATAGTAATAAGTCCTACATCCTGACCTACCTGACATAAGATAACCTGTCTGTCGCTCTGAGGGGATCTAGTAACAGGGTTCACCTTTAACCTCTCTAATTCGCTGAAATGGACACCCATAACCTGTTTCTCTCCTAGGACACGTCCCCAGCGATCTGGGTGACCCCTGAACTTCTCTCTCCCCCTAAGGACAATGTCACGGGGTTGACCTATGACCTTTGACATGTATGTGTCTTTATTAGGACCCATTGGAGGGGTTGACTTATGACCTTTGTGTGTCTCTGCCAGTGCCTTTTAGTAGCATGATTTCCGTTTGACCAGTGTCTGCTGGACCTATGAACTGGTTGACCTTTAATTGTCTATCTCTCAGCTTGGGACCCAGTGACAGGCTTTAACTATGCCCTATTGCTTGACCTTTGACTTTGACTGACCTGTGTCTCTTCTCAAATATTGTCACAGGGGTGATTTATGAACTTTGACCTTTTGACCCCTTCTCTCTCTCCTCCAGGACCCCTTTAAAGAGGTTAAACCATGACCTTACTAAAAACTATGAACTTGGACCTTTGACCCGTGTCTGTCTGTCTGTCTGTGGTTCTGTCTGTCTGTCTCCATCTCTCTCTCTCTCGAACCCAGTGCATGGCTAAACTATAACCTTTGACCCTTGCCTCCCTTCTCTCCAGGACCCGGTGACGGGCCTGCTGCCGGCCAGCGAGGAGCAGCCGGATGCGTGGGTGCGGGACAACGTGTACAGCGTGCTGTCGGTGTGGGGGCTGAGCCTGGCCTACCGCAAGAACGCAGACCGCGACGAGGACAAGGCCAAGGCCTATGAGCTGGAGCAGGTAGCGCCACGCCCGCCTGTGTGTTAGTGTTAGTGCAACACAGAAGGGTTCTTTGCTTAAAATATTCTCTCTCTCTCTCTCTCGCCAGAGTGTGGTGAAGTTGATGAGGGGGATCCTGCAGTGCATCATGAGGCAGGTATGTTAACACTCTTCTATGACTCTCATGCCCTCTCAGTCTCACTCAATCTCTTTCTCTCTCTGCCTCTCCCCTTGTACAGAAATCCTGCACTTAGTCGCTGGATTCGCTCTCTTTAGCTAGCCGGTCACAACACTATTCCATTTTGTCTCCTCTCCCCTCTGTCCTCTTTGTTATCTCCTATCTCTTCTGTCCCCTCTCCCATCTCCCCTCTCCTCCCTTCCAGCTGGACAAGGTGGAGAAGTTCAAGCACACCAAGAGCCCTCTGGACTGTGTCCACGCCAAGTACAACACCAGGACCTGTGCCACTGTAGTCGGGGACACCGAGTGGGGACATCTGCAGGTCGACGCCACCTCCCTCTTCCTCCTCATCCTCGCTCAGATGACCGCCTCGGGTCAGTGTGTGTGTGTGTTTGCACAGAGAGAAACAGTTATTTATATTTCACTATATACTAACTAGTGCTGTCAAGCGATTACAATATTTAATCGCGATTAATCACATTAATGTCATAGTTAACACATTTTTTCTTCGCTAAATATCCCTTGATTTCTTTGTCCCATTAATTTTTCTCATTTTAATGTTCTTATCAACATGGAGGAGTGCATCGGCTTGCCTTGTGCAAATGTTTTTTTATTGATAACAACATTGGCATATACTGATCAAAACAGGACGATATAAAAAAAAAAGCCTATAGTGCAATTAAACGATGAACATACAAACCTACTGCCTTGAACATAGCAGTCAGGCTACTGCTTCTTTGTTATTATTTTTTTAATGAATAAATAAATTGCGTTAATCGTGCGATAAAAAAATGAACGCCGTTAAAATTGGTTTGCGTTAACGCCGTTAATAACGCGTTTAACTGACAGCACTAATACTAACGTGTGTGTGTGTGTGTGTGTGTGTGTGTGTGTGTGTGTGTGTGTGTGTGTGTGTGTGTGTGTGTGTGTGTGTGTGTGTGTGTGTGTGTGTGTGTGTGTGTGTGTGTGTGTGTGTGTGTGTGAGATGCAGGTCTCCATGTGGTCTATACCCAGGACGAGGTGGACGTGATCCAGAACCTCATGTTCTACATCGAGGCCGCGTACAAAGTGGCTGTAAGTCTCCACCTCTTCGTCCTCCTCTTCCTCCGTCTCTCTATTCAAATATTCCTCACAATACCTCAGTCTATATTATATCTCAGTCGAAACCTGGTTGTGTAGATAAGTTCAAATCTGTCCCACACACAGATGGATTCAACTTATTAATATATTGATCTTATATCGACTAATTTCTTATTCCAGTTATTGGTCTTTTTGTACATTTTGATGATGTTGTCTGAATCCTTATTATTTTTCTGGTGCTGTTAAGGATTATGGGATGTGGGAAAGAGGGGACAAGACCAACCAGGGTATCATCGAACTGAACGCCAGCTCTATAGGCATGGCTAAGGTAAACCGCCTCAGTCATTAATTTAGGGCTCAGCTGATTTTTACAGACACACAGACACAGACACAGACACAAACACAAATTCCCTCTCTCTCCCACGCACACCGTGACCAAACCCAACAGACTGCAGAGTCTACGGTGCCCCTGTTGTTAAGGTTAGTGTGGTGTCATGTTTACAGAGGCTTCCTGGAATTGAGTCTCGCTCAAAAATAACACGGTACACAGTACTAGACCTTTACACACACAAACACACATGCATTTATCATTATGGTATTCTTCATGCTATGCTGCAATGTGCAATGCTTTACTATAGTTCATTATGCTATGTGCAATGCTATGCTACACTTTGCTCTGATGTACTATACTTCTAAATTGTTTATTGTTTTGTATTGTATGGAATTAATATTGTGTGGAATAGCATAATAATTCAATTCATTCTTTACTGTGAGGTCTTGAGTTGAATTATTATGCTACACTATGCTGTCTAATGGTACAATGCTATGCTACTAGGCTATGGCAAACCCTCTGCCTGTGGTGTTCTGTTGTGTCCTGCAGGCTGCGCTAGAGGCCCTGGACGAACTCAACCTGTTCGGAGCCAAAGGAGGACCTGGCTCTGTGGTGCACGCCCTGGCTGACGACATCCAGCACTGTCAGGTACACACACACACACACACACACACACACACACACACACACACACACACACACACACACACACACACACACACACACACACACACACACACACACACACACACACACACACACACACACACACACACACACTTGTGGCTGGGAGGCTAACCCCCTCATCATAACCCCCTCCCACAGTCGATCCTGTCGTCCATGTTGCCGCTGGCGTCCATGTCCAAGGAGGTGGACGCCGGTACGCTGGCCATCCTGACCTACCCCGCCTTCGCTGTGGAGGACATGGCTCTTGTCAACCTCACCAAGGAGGAGATCATCTCCAAACTACAGGTGAGACAGGCAGCCAATCATAGCCAAGGTACAGGTGAGACGGGCAGCCAATCATATCCAAGGTACAGGTGAACACTGGCAGCCAATCATAGCCAAGGTACAGGTGAGACAGGCAGCCAATCATAGCCAAGGTACAGGTGAGACAGGCAGCCAATCATAGCCAAGGTACAGGTGAAAACAGGCTGCCAATCATAGCCAAGGTACAGGTGAACACAGGCAGCCAATCATAGCCAAGGTACAGGTGAGACAGGCAGCCAATCATAGCCAAGGTACAGGTGAGACAGGCAGCCAATCATAGCCAAGGTACAGGTGAACCAAGGTAACCAATCATGTATTCCACCTCAATGTGTGTATTGTAGTTTGTGCTGTCTCAAAATGAACTCCATTTTCTCTTTGTCAGGATTTATTATAATGTCATTTATTTTCTAGCTCTAACTCTATTCTCTTTCTCTCCAGGGTCGGTATGGATGCTGCAGGTTTCTCAGGGACGGCCACAAAACTCCCAAAGAGGTAAAGAGACGGACACACAGACAGACAGACAGACCAAGAGTGAGGCAGACAGGCAAACCAACTGTCAACACAACGGGACAGAAAAGAAAGCGAGAGAGAGCGAGAGAGAGGGAGAAACACCCAGACGGGCAGAGGGACATCCCCGAGTCTCTTCTCACACACACCGTACCGTCTTGGCTCTGAAACCCCCCATGCAGGGCTATTAATAGCATTAACAGCAGCTCCAGAGAACACTCTGTGTGTGCCGGTCACAGATCCAAAATGTCAGCCAGCTCAGGGGGGATCTGGGGGGGGGGGGGGTCACTGGAGCCGGCCTCAAGTCGCTCGGCTCGGGGAGTGTGTCACATAGCAGGCATACCTCTCTGTTCCCCCTCAGCCTTCCACACTGGGGCTCCCCGACCCTGGGGGTCTGCAGGACAGGATGGGGGGGGGGGGGCACTCTGGGTTGTCCCGTATGCAGATGGAGCGTGTGTCTGTCTGTCTGTCCCTCTCCAAGGACCCCAGCCGCCTGTACTACGAGTCAGCGGAGCTCAAGCTGTTTGAGAACATCGAGTGTGAGTGGCCCCTGTTCTGGACCTACCTCATCCTGGACGGGATCTTCACCAACAGCCCTGAACAGGTACCCCCCCCCCCCCCCCCCCCCCCAGTTGGTGTGTATGTATGTGTGTATGCTATCCATAGGTGTGTTAGTTCATGTTTTGTGTGTGTCTCATCAGGTACAGGAGTACCAGGAGGCGCTGGAGGGGATCCTGATCAAGCAGAAGGACGGGATCCCCCTGGTTCCGGAACTCTACAGCGTTCCACACGACAAGGTAGCGCCCGGGCTGCCGTGGACAACACGAGTGGGAGAGGTTTTCAAAGGGAGTCTCTTTCTGAGTCACGGGTGACACGCTCACAACCTCCAATTCAAGGTCAAACATTGAATCAGCCCGTTTGAGCACTTAACCGTCAAAGTGTTACAGCTTAACTACCACCCTTGTTGTGGAAATCAAATGCGATTCGAGCTAACTGACTAGCTTTGCTGTTAAAAAATACCATTATAGCCATCGCTAGTTTGTTTGCCTCAACAGTTTTCAATCAATCCGGTGTCTCATGTATGCTATGCTAGCTCTTCATCACACCGTCCGTTGGTCTTTCCCACCCCTCTAAACACGGGGTACAGGTGGAGGAGGAGTATGGGAGTCCTCACAGCGTGGAGAGGATACCCCTGGGGAAGCTTCCTCTGAAATGGGCCCAGTCTCTCTACGTCCTGGGGAACCTGCTGGCTGAGGTGAGGGGTCGACCCCCACAATGCACTGCGTTACAGTACAGGACAGTGCACAGCATTACAGTCATACTCATGACTTTCATTCCTACAGGGTTTCCTGGCCCCTGGAGAGATCGACCCTCTGAACAGACGCTTCTCCACCATTCCCAAACCGGACGTGGTCGTCCAGGGTGAGAGGGCAAACCACACCCCTGGACTGGAATACAATGCACTCCATATCATATAAGATCATAACGATCATGACATACCGTTAGCCTCAGAGCGTAATTGCCTGAGGCAAATTTTGGCCGTATTGTGATATCTAACCTCACACTACTCTCCTAACGCTGCTGATTCGCTTTGCCTCATTGGCTGTATCCTAAGCCAATCAGAGTGCTTTTATGTTCCATAATCACTATCTGCCTAATTCATCTACGGTATTTGACTTAGGCTGAAGTTGAACCTTAAAAAACAACTTGGGCAATAATGCTACGAGTTCAATGATACATTGAAACCGAATATACTTCATGGCAACACATTTATATAATATTCCGGTTGTATCCCCCCCCCCCCCCCCCACACAATAGTGGCGGTCCTGGCGGAGAGCGAGGACATCAAGGCCCTGCTGCTGAAGGAGGGCATCGAGGTGGAGACCGTAGCGGACATCCACCCCCTCCACGTCCAGCCCTCCAGGGTGCTCAGCCACATCTACGCCCGCCTCGGTCAGACCAGCACACACACGCGCGCGCGCACACACACACACACACACACACACACACACACACACACACACACACACACACACACACACACACACACACACACACACACACACACACACACACACACACACACACACACACACACACACACACACACACATTCCTTCAGAACAATATTTACTTTATTTAAATGTGATCTAAAGTGTTTCCGTTCTTTGATTGTGGCTGTGTATCCATGGGGATTCTGGTAGTAATAGTACTACGAGCTGACCTGAGTCACGCTGGTTCTTCCTCAGGTCGCAACAAGAGGCTGGGCCTGACGGGCCGACCGTACCGCCGCATCGGGGTCCTGGGGACCTCCAAGTTCTACATCATCAGGAACACCATGTTCTCCTTCACCCCCCAGGTGAGGTCAACGGGAGGTCAACGGGAGGTCACCGGGAGGTCGTGATGGTTCAATTTAACCACGAGAACTCGTCTTCTTATGAATCCTTATAAAGGAGGATATCTGAAGACGGTACTTTTGCACGTGTCTCGCGCTCCCCCAGTTCATAGACCACCAGCAGTTCTACCTGGCCCTGGACAACCAGATGATCGTGGAGATGCTGCGCACGGACCTCTCCTACCTCTCCTCCCGCTGGAGGATGACCGGCAGACCCACCGTCACCTTCCCCATCTCTCAGAGCATGCTCAGTGGGTCCACACGCACACTCACCTAGCACGTGCGCCAGCACAAACACATATACGCGCACACACACACACAGACTGACACACACACCTAGCACGCACGCAGACAGTCAGACAGTCAGACAGACAGTCAGTCAGACAGACAGACACTCACTGATGCACCAACTCACTTCCTTCATTATTCAATTCACTTTTCCGTCCTCAAGGAGGAATCACACATGGAAACTAAATCGAATAACACCAAAGTATGACTTTACAGTAGACTATAAAATACACATCTGTATCACTGTTAGAAATGTATGTAATAATGTGTGTGTGTGTGTGTGTGTGTGTGCTCGCTCTAGCCGAGGACCACAAAGCTCTGGACCCGGCAGTGTTGGCCATGCTGAGGAAACTCCAGGATGGATACTATGGAGGAGCCAGGTACACGCACACACACACACACACAACACACACGCAAATTTTTTTTGAGATGTCAGGCTGCCATCAATATGTGCGTCATATCTCCCTGTCTCCCTTTCTCTCCCTCTCTTATCTCTCCAAAGGGTGCAGGCAGGCAAGCTCTCGGATTTCCTGACCACTTCCTGTTTCGCCCACCTCAGCTTCCTGGATGGTAAGGCTCCGGGAAACGGGCAGCGTTTCCCTGCCGACCAAGAGCATGGTGGTGCTGATGCTGGGGAGGATGATGACTTCAGAAGTTTGCATGAGCTTCCTTATGATGACGGTAAGGAGGAGGAGGAAGGATGGAGGGCTAGAGGGTAACTAGAAGATAAAATAAGATGACCACTCCCCTTTTCTAATACCCAGACTAACCCTGGAAATGAGCTTCACCGTGTTTATTAGTCACTTGGCGTAGCCTGTATATTTGAGGTTATTGGGGGGGAAAAAACAACATTATTGATTGTTGTGGTTTAGTAGATTTTTTTATGATTATTCTGTTTTTATTCGGCTCACAAATTAGTCTTAACGCTTTTTGAGTCCAACTAGTCTTTTCTGCGAGTATTTAATCTCACTCTTCACCTATTCCCTTATTAAAAAACACATTTTAGATGCCTTAATCTCCTGTCTTGCCTCCTGTGACATCACCCCTTTTCCTTCTATGACATCAGCCCTTTACCTCCTGTAACATCAGCACTTTTCCTCCTGTGACGTCATCACTGACCTTTGACCCCGGTGACCCCCTCCTGCACGGTGGCATGTCTCATCCCAGATGTGTGTTCTGGTGTTTGGTTGTTCTATGGATGGAGAGTAGCATTGTGGCTGCTAGTTTAGTATTAGAGTACCTCTGAACCTTGACCAGCATGTGCTTAAGAAGACATTACCTAATGATAATCCAATCTATATATTTTATTAATTTCACTTAAAGGGGAACAGTCACGCTCGGTGTGCTCTTACAAGAATCATGCATCAGACGTGTGTGGTAAAGCAACTGCACTCTGCGATATCAGCTGGTGTTGGAGTGGATGTGGTTTCTTCACAACCCCCGCATGAAGCAATCCTCTCTTATATTAGAGTACGGCAGACTGGGGAAACTTCCCCTTTAAGTGACTGACTCAAAGCTGTCCCCCTTCAAAGGGACATGAATGTATCGGTGTGTTTCTCTAAGGCGCGTTCTCCCTGAGGGCACAGTGGCTTGTGACTTAGCAGAGACAAAGCACGTTAGCTTGAGGACAAGTTTTATGAGAATAAATCCATTGTGTTTGTTCATACGTTACGTTTCTTTTATACCCTCTTGAGTCCTCCCACTCTTATAACTCTCTCTATCCATCCGTCCATCTCTATCCTCGCCCTCTGTCTCCCCCCTCCTCTTTCTCCCCTCTCCCCCCTCCCCTCCTCTCTCCCCCCTCCCCTCCTCTCTCCCCCTCCCATCAACTCATTTCCCCCCCTCCTCTCTCCTACCTTCATCTCTCTCCCCTCCTCTCACCTCACCCCTCCCTCCCCTCACTCCTCCCTCCCCTCCTCTCTCTCCCCTCCCTCCCCTCTAATCCCTCCCCTCCTCTCTCTCCACTCCCTCCTCTCTGTCCCCTCCCCTCCCTCTCCCCTCCCCTCCTCTCTATCCCTCCCCTCCCTCTCTCCCCTCCCCCTCCCCCCTCCCCTCCTCTCTAATCCCTCCCATCCTCTCTCTCCCCTCCCCTCCTTTCTCCCCCCCCCCCCCACTCTGTCCCCTTCCTCTCTCCCCCCTCCCCTCCTCTCTTCCTCTCTCTCCCCCCCCTCCCCTCCTCTCCCCCCCCCCCCCCCCCCACCCCAGACCCAGAGTCAGACGAGCTGTCCCAGTACCTGGACCAGCTCCTGGCCCACGCCGCGCCCCAGAAGCTCTCCCCATCAGCCAAGGGGCTGGGCCGCTTCAAGGCCGCCGCCACCAAGACCAAGGACATGGTGTCTCTGATGAGCAAGGCCCAGGGCCTCAACATACACAGTACGCATGTTAACATATATACATCATCAACATACACAGTACGCATGTTAACATATATACACCATCAACATACACAGTACGCATGTTAACATATATACATCATCAACATACACAGTACGCATGTTAACATATATACACCATCAACATACACAGTACGCATGTTAACATATATACATCATCAACATACACAGTGCGCATGTTAACATATATACATCATCAACATACACAGTACGCATGTTAACATATATACATCATCAACATACACAGTACGCATGTGAATATATATCATCAACATACACAGTACGCATGTTAACATATATACACCATCAACATACACAGTACGCATGTTAACATATATACATCATCAACATACACAGTGCGCATGTTAACATATATACATCATCAACATACACAGTACGCATGTTAACATATATACATCATCAACATACACAGTACGCATGTGAATATATATCATCAACATACACAGTACGCATGTTAACATATATACATCATCAACATACACAGTACGCATGTTAACATATATACACCATCAACATACACAGTACGCATGTGAATATATATCATCAACATACACAGTACGCATGTTAACATATATACATCATCAACATACACAGTACGCATGTGAATATATATCATCAACATACACAGTACGCATGTTAACATATATATATCATCAACATACACAGTACGCATGTTAACATATATATATCATCAACATACACAGTACGCATGTTAATATATATACATCATCAACATACACAGTACGCATGTTAACATATATACATCATCAACATACACAGTACGCATGTTAACATATATATATCATCAACATACACAGTACGCATGTTAACATATATACATCATCAACATACACAGTACGCATGTTAACATATATACATCATCAACATACACAGTACGCATGTTAACATATATATATCATCAACATACACAGTACGCATGTTAACATATATACATCATCAACATACACAGTACGCATGTTAACATATATACATCATCAACATACACAGTACGCATGTTAACATATATATATCATCAACATACACAGTACGCATGTTAACATATATACATCATCAACATACACAGTACGCATGTTAACATATATACATCATCAACATACACAGTACGCATGTTAACATATATATATCATCAACATACACAGTACGCATGTTAACATATATACATCATCAACATACACAGTACGCATGTTAACATATATACATCATCAACATACACAGTACGCATGTTAACATATATACATCATCAACATACACAGTACGCATGTTAACATATATACATCATCAACATACACAGTACGCATGTTAACATATATACATCATCAACATACACAGTACGCATGTTAACATATATATATCATCAACATACACAGTACGCATGTTAACATATATATATCATCAACATACACAGTACGCATGTTAACATATATCATCAACATACACAGTACGCATGTTAACATATATACATCATCAACATACACAGTACGCATGTTAATATATATCATCAACATACACAGTACGCATGTTAACATATATACATCATCAACATACACAGTACGCATGTTAATATATATACATCATCAACATACACAGTACGCATGTTAATATATATCATCAACATACACAGTACGCATGTTAATATATATCATCAACATACACAGTACGCATGTGAATATATATCATCAACATACACAGTACGCATGTTAACATATATACATCATCAACATACACAGTACGCATGTTAACATATATACATCATCAACATACACAGTACGCATGTGAATATATATCATCAACATACACAGTACGCATGTTAATATATATATCATCAACATACACAGTACGCATGTTAACATATATACATCATCAACATACACAGTACGCATGTTAATATATATCATCAACATACACAGTACGCATGTTAACATATATACATCATCAACATACACAGTACGCATGTGAATATATATCATCAACATACACAGTACGCATGTTAACATATATACATCATCAACATACACAGTACGCATGTGAATATATATCATCAACATACACAGTACGCATGTTAATATATATATCATCAACATACACAGTACGCATGTTAACATATATACATCATCAACATACACAGTACGCATGTTAATATATATCATCAACATACACAGTACGCATGTTAACATATATACATCATCAACATACACAGTACGCATGTGAATATATATCATCAACATACACAGTACGCATGTTAATATATATACATCATCAACATACACAGTACGCATGTTAATATATATACATCATCAACATACACAGTACGCATGTTAATATATATACATCATCAACATACACAGTACGCATGTTAACATATATACATCATCAACATACACAGTACGCATGTTAACATATATACATCATCAACATACACAGTACGCATGTTAACATATATACATCATCAACATACACAGTACGCATGTTAACATATATACATCATCAACATACACAGTACGCATGTGAATATATATCATCAACATACACAGTACGCATGTTAATATATATATCATCAACATACACAGTACGCATGTTAACATATATACATCATCAACATACACAGTACGCATGTTAATATATATCATCAACATACACAGTACGCATGTTAACATATATACATCATCAACATACACAGTACGCATGTGAATATATATCATCAACATACACAGTACGCATGTTAACATATATACATCATCAACATACACAGTACGCATGTGAATATATATCATCAACATACACAGTACGCATGTTAATATATATATCATCAACATACACAGTACGCATGTTAACATATATACATCATCAACATACACAGTACGCATGTTAATATATATCATCAACATACACAGTACGCATGTTAACATATATACATCATCAACATACACAGTACGCATGTGAATATATATCATCAACATACACAGTACGCATGTTAATATATATATCATCAACATACACAGTACGCATGTTAACATATATACATCATCAACATACACAGTACGCATGTTAACATATATACATCATCAACATACACAGTACGCATGTGAATATATATCATCAACATACACAGTACGCATGTTAATATATATATCATCAACATACACAGTACGCATGTTAACATATATACATCATCAACATACACAGTACGCATGTTAACATATATACATCATCAACATACACAGTACGCATGTGAATATATATCATCAACATACACAGTACGCATGTTAATATATATATCATCAACATACACAGTACGCATGTTAACATATATACATCATCAACATACACAGTACGCATGTTAATATATATCATCAACATACACAGTACGCATGTTAACATATATACATCATCAACATACACAGTACGCATGTGAATATATATCATCAACATACACAGTACGCATGTTAACATATATACATCATCAACATACACAGTACGCATGTGAATATATATCATCAACATACACAGTACGCATGTTAATATATATATCATCAACATACACAGTACGCATGTTAACATATATACATCATCAACATACACAGTACGCATGTTAATATATATCATCAACATACACAGTACGCATGTTAACATATATACATCATCAACATACACAGTACGCATGTGAATATATATCATCAACATACACAGTACGCATGTTAATATATATATCATCAACATACACAGTACGCATGTTAACATATATACATCATCAACATACACAGTACGCATGTTAATATATATCATCAACATACACAGTACGCATGTTAACATATATACATCATCAACATACACAGTACGCATGTGAATATATATCATCAACATACACAGTACGCATGTTAACATATATACATCATCAACATACACAGTACGCATGTGAATATATATCATCAACATACACAGTACGCATGTTAACATATATACATCATCAACATACACAGTACGCATGTGAATATATATCATCAACATACACAGTACGCATGTTAACATATATACATCATCAACATACACAGTACGCATGTGAATATATATCATCAACATACACAGTACGCATGTTAATATATATCATCAACATACACAGTACGCATGTTAATATATATATATCATCAACATACACAGTACGCATGTTAATATATATCATCAACATACACAGTACGCATGTTAACATATATATATCATCAACATACACAGTACGCATGTTAATATATATCATCAACATACACAGTACGCATGTTAATATATATCATCAACATACACAGTACGCATGTTAATATATATTCTCAACATACACAGTACGCATGTTAATATATATCATCAACATACACAGTACGCATGTTAATATATATTCTCAACATACACTGTACGCATGTGAAGATATATCATCAACATACACAGTGCTTATATTAATAAACATACCTTATCAACATCCACAGTCCATGGGTTATTAATAAATATGAATCATTAACATATACAGTACATATAGCATACATTCATTTACAGCATACTGGGTGAATATAAACCTATACCTGAACCTTTCATGTTAGGCACAGGTAACCTTTATGTTAACCTTTATTCATAACGATAACATCCACAGGAAATTCACAAGGACACAGTAAATGTAAATACACCTTTCATTAGTATGACCGTGAAGGCGACCCCTATTCTACCACCAGGTGTGAGGTGGTCATTAGCAGCCATCTCAAAATGCAACATGACAGTATGTTTCTCTCCTCCAGATGCCAACATGTATGTTCCCAACAAGTTGTTTCATTCTGCTCAGCCTTCACTGCACCTCAACCTCTCTGAAAACCAAGAGCCGCAGGTAGGTACCAGTCAGTCTGTCTGCCTGCCTGCATGTCTGTCCGTCTGTTTGCCTGCCACTCTGCCTGTCTGTCCGTCTGCCTCTGCCTGTCTCTCTGTCACTCTGTCCGTCCGAAACGGCAAAGGTGACACGGACCTTGGCATTGCTATGACAACCCACTCCCCCTCTCCTCCCCCCTCTCCTCCTCTCCTCCCCTCCTCCTCCTCTCCCTCTCCTCCCCTCCTCCCCTCCTCCTCTCTCCTCCCCCTCATCCTCCTCCTCCTCCCCCCTCTCCTCCTCTCCTCCACTTCTCTCCTCTCCTCCTCTCCTCCACTTCTCTCCTCTCCTCCTCTCCTCCCTTCTCTCCTCTCCTCCTCTCCTCCTCTTCTCTCCTCTCCTCCTCTCCTCCCCTCCCTCCTCCTCCTCCTCTCCTCCTCTCCTCCTCTCCTCCCCTCCTCCTCTCCTCCTCCCCTCCTCCTCTCCCCCTCCTCCTCTTCCTCCTCCTCCTCTCCTCCACTTCTCCTCCTCTCCCCCTCTCCTCCCCTCCTCCCCTCCTCCTCTCCTCCTCTCCTCCTCTCCCCCTCTCCTCCCCTCCTCCTCTCCTCCTCTCCTCCTCTCCTCCTCTCCTCCCCTCCTCCTCCTCCTCCTCCCCTCCTCCTCTCCCCCTCCTCCTCTTCCTCCTCCTCCTCTCCTCCTCCTCCCCTCCACTTCTCCTCCCCATCTCCTCCCCATCTCCTCCCCTCCCCCTCTCCCCCTCTCCTCCTCTCCTCCGTCCTATGCTCCAGGGGCCCAAGGTGGTGGTGACGGGGGCGGAGGGCGGTCCGGTGGACCACGAGGCGATGGTCCAGCTGCTGAAGGACACCCACAACCTGCAGGACCAGGGGGACATCCTCTACATCCTGTTCAAGGACAAGTGAGCGCGCCCTCTACGCCAGGGCGATCATAACATCTGAGCAGACGCTTCTGTCTTGAGGGACTCCAGGGGGACTCATCAAGGAGCAGCTGTGGGGGGGGCCTATTGCTCTGGGGTCCTACAGGTACACTGTAGACGACGGGGGGTCCCAGCCAGTACCGTCTAGCTGGTGGTCCGTAGCCTTTCCCTGTTTAACTCGGGGCCCGTATTGACTTCACCCTCAGCCTCCGGGGCCCTTAGACGGAATATGTACAGACCTTTAGACGCCAGATTAACAGTAATAGGTGTCGGTTTTTAAATCAGTGATTGTGTCAGGGGGGGTTTGTTGAGTGCAGATCCCATGGTGGGATGGGTCAGTGAGTATCTTGTGCACGTATCACCAAACATTAGTGCAGTGTCAAACAGTCAATAACGTGATGTAACCAGTGCTGCGTCATGTCACCGCTCGAGTACCGACTGGTTCCCCCGACCCATGGCTCTGGTCCATCCTCCTTGCCCACCCCCCCCCCTCTCCCCGTGTGCAGGGGCCTGGACTGGGACACGGGGCTCCAGGGGAAGGGCTCCACGGTGCGCTGCCTGCTGGGGGAGCTGTACCAGCGGGCCGGGGGGCAGCACCTCTGGGGCCTGGTGCGCTTGATCTCCGGGATGCTGCGGCAGAAGGTGGAGGAGCTGGACTGGGTGGGTGGAGGAGGGACGGAGACGCACACACACACACACACACATATATACACAGACACACACACACACACACACAGACACACGTACACAGACACACGTACACATAGGCATACTAAAAAGCATTATTTTTAAACATTTTCATTACTATTTCTACAGTTGACTATCATTATACTAGTGATGCTATTTATTTATTTATAGTATAAATCTTATTCGCTACAATCTTTCTGTTTCCACGCGATGAGAGAGGTTCTTTGAGGCGCTCCGTCTGATTGGTCACCTTCTCCTCCTAGGCGTGCTCTGATTTGCTGGCTCACCAGAAGCACCTGACGGTGGGCCTTCCCCCGGAGCCCAGAGAGAAGACCATCACCGCCCCCATCCCCCTCGAGCAGCTCAGCCTCCTCATCGAGGAGGCCAGCGACCATAACATCACCGTGGCCGTGCTCACCCAGGTCCTCATTCAGTCACTGAAGTTTCCTAATCAAGTGACGACTTTATCCAAGACGACTTGACAATGGAAGGTGCTTCCCCTTCCTCCCTCTCCTCCTCCTACTTCCCCTCAACCTCCTTCACACACATGCTCCTCTCCTCCCCGTTCCTCTCTCTCTTCCCCCTCTCCTCCCTCCCTCCCTCCCCTCCCTCTACCGTCTCCTCTCTCCTACAGGAGATCATAGTGTTCCTAGCGATGAGCATCCGCACCCACCCGGACCTCTTCACGGAGATGTTCCGTCTCCGCATCGGCCTCATCATCCAGGTGATGGCCACCGAGCTGGCCCAGTCGCTGAACTGTAACGGTATGGGGGAGGGAGGGAGAGGGAGAGAGAGAGAGAGAGAGAGAGAGCCCTCAACTAGGGAGGGATGGAGAGAGCAAGGGTAGAGTGGAAGGATGAGAAATGTAAAATTGAACCCTTGTATCCTTTGCTGATGACAATTACAACGTGTACTACGTGTGTGTGTGTGTGTGTGTGTGTGTGTGTGTGTGTGTGTGTGTGTGTGTGTATAGAGGCGGAGGCTACAGAGAGTCTGATGAGCCTGAGTCCCTCTGAGCTGAAGAACCTCCTCCACCACATCCTGAGTGGGAAGGAGTTCGGAGTCCAGCGCAACAGTAAGCCAATCCCAGCGCCCGCCTCACTAGCCACAGCCACTAGGATCACCCCAGGCACGCGGAAAATGGCGGCAGAGGTTGTGAGCCCCAATCAGTGGAACTACCATCCAGGCCCGACCGGCTCGGGCAGACAGAAGCACTTCGCTCCAAGCTAAGAAGATCCGTATCATTTGATTATACCTAGTTCTTACCGTCTTCTTCGTTCATTTAATTATATAGCCTAATTCAATTTAATTGTCACTGTTGGCATTAATATTATATCCTACTTTATCTGCTACTGAACAATGCCTTCTCTTTTGTAACCCTTTAAACAAAAGACACTCCAGTTGTCTGGGGCTTAACATCTACCAAGCTCAGGAGGCCTACTGGGCTACATCGAGGCCTGTGTGACTTGATAAATACATATGCATCTTCCAGATGCAAGGGGCAGCTTGTGGTTGAGCTAATGTCTGTCAGTTTAATGTCAGGGTAAGCCGTGTGTTCTCAAAATACAAAAGATGTGGAGCTAGGCGGAGCTGGTGTCCTCCTTGGGGGCGAGCCTGAGGCACGCGTGTAGCATCGGCACACTGTTGGCCACACTGTTGCTGACGCGCTTACACGTTGTAGCCCAAACATGGGTGGGTTACAGGCAGCCTATCCCCTTCTGCCTCTTCTGTGCCCTCCGACGTCTCAATAGTTTGTGTGTGTGTGTGTGTGTGTGTGTGTGTGTGTGTGTGTGTGTGTGTGTGTGTGTGTGTGTGTGTGTGTGTGTGTGTGTGTGTGTGTGTGTGTGTGTGTGTGTGTGTGTGTGTTTGGGCACAGTGGGTGAGGTGGACACCGGAGTGAGTCCTGCCATCTCCATCCATCTCCATAGCAACACAGGGGCGACCAAAAGTGAACGAGCCGGCATCAGCAAACTGAAGAGCGACATGAAGATGGTAGGACACGCTGTGTGTGTGTGTGTCTGTTGGGGGGGGGGGGGGGGGGGGGGGGGGGGGGCGGTGTATATCGGGGTGTAGTTATGGGTGTGGGTGTAGGTTGAGATGTCAAAATAAAAGTTAACATCACAAAGACTTTGCTGAGGTGGGTTTGAAAGGTAAGATTTGCACGAGTAGTGGTCAAGATGTCAGAAAGGAGTCTCCCTGATGAGAGACTGGAGGCAGGTGGCATTGAGATGTCTCCTTGGTCTCCCCTTGCAGCTGGAACACAGACTGTCCCTGACAGACCCCAGTAAGGTGATGACGCCGTCATCCGTCATGATATTGATTCACATATTAATGGTTCAAACATTTGGGGTGTAATTTTCAAGTGAGGTGCGCTGCTATTCTGAAAAGCAAACGTGATTTGAGGATCATTGGTGATTCATGGTAATTGGACGTTTTTCCATTGCATGAATGTGAATATAAGTAGTCAATTAATCAAATGGCAATGAAGGTTCAGCCTCGAATGATGTCGTGGCTGAAGGTGATGCAATAAAAAAATGACTCACGGGTACCACGACAGGTAAACACAGGGGTGTCGTTAACCAATCAACCTGAATCAAAGTTCTGTTCCTTTGGGCGTGACCATGCATACATCATGAGAAAAGTCTCCTGCGTTGCTTTCCTCCCCGTCACAGATCAACCACAGGTTCTCTTTAAGGGGGCCAAATAAGGTAATAAGTCAAGATATATGCTAAGGTTTGCTTATTGTATAATAAATAACGGATTTGGCTAACGGTGCCAGTCAATGTAGCTATCAGATGTAACTGTCCCGGGGATGGATTTAGAGGGCTACCTTAAGTGAAGTTCTTTCAGTGTTTTGTACATGCTTGTGTTTCCAGTGGGTACACATTGATGGGTTGTTGTTTTCCTGTGACAGATGGACCACAGATTGTCCCTGACGGATGTTATGAAGGTAGAGAAATACTGACGCTAATTCACCAGGGTGACGGTTATGGAAAACTAGGATTATTACACTGGGTTGTAATTAATGTAATTAGTGTGATTCCATGTAAATGAGCTATATAACTATTTAACTGTGTGAGGCGCAGGTTAAATAAACGAATGAACTAAAATATTGATTGAATAAGACATTTCATTCAAAGTGTTGTTTGGTTCATAGAGTATATTTGACATTAAAGATGGAACACGCGTTGTTCTTGTCCGAGCCAATCAAGCAAACAGTTTCAATCATTTCTTTGGTTTAATTTATTCATGGGACAGTTCATAAATTGTATTGTTATAGATGTTATATTATATTGTTGTGTCTGTCTGTGTGTCTTTCCTTTTCAGCTTGAGTACAATTTGGAGTCACGCAAGGTGATGTCGGCTCAATAAATATCATTATAATGCAGAGTTTGTGTTGGGACTTGGCAAACGCTGAAGCAAGCTTGTAGCGAGCATGTTTAACGGTCTTTCTTAATCCTCTTCCACTATATGGGAACCGTTTAATCCATTGCTTTTAACTGTGTTTCAGATCCTCCTAAGTGGATGTACATTTTATGTAATCAATTAAAACATTAGATTAAATACAAACTATTCAATGAATGAACAGTTAATATCACTGGGGTCTCGGCACATTTCTTGGTTACACAACCGTAATTTGGTCCTTTTTCTGAGCGTGGGTGCCGTCTAACATCACATGTTAATTCACGCAACGAAAGATTAATCAGTGATTTTCCACTGAGCCTTTAATTTGAGCTTTTAGGTTTTGTCTCTGCTGATGTTTGCAGTTAAGGGGAACAAATCTTTCAGTTGAAAGTGGTTTGGAATACATTGTTTCATTTTCGCTTCCTCTCCATCTATCTCTGGTCTGTCTTTTCTCTTTCTCTTTTCATTCCTCCAGAGTGCCCCCTCCCAGTCTCTGGGCGTTGAACAACCTGGGGTAACAATGTTTTTCTTAATAATATGTCAAATTATCTGTAACGTATTTTTTATCTTTGTGAATTAGACATGAGAATTAATCAGAAATGTGTAGTAAGATGCCAATGCTTATTAATAAATAAGTAAGCTTTACCTGTCACTTTAGTTTAAAAAAGATGCACAATATACAACAAAATATGAAACAATATCCAAATGATCAACACTAAAGAAAAGATGTAGGGTGTTGGTCTTAACTGTCGTGTGTTTTCCCACTACGCAGTGCCTCAGGAGGCCTTCCGCAGACATGCTGGATGTTCCTGAGAGTGTCCCGGTTGCTAGGGATACCAGGCATGGCCAATGGCTGCGCAGGCGACGCCTCGACGGAGCGCTGAACCGCGTGCCCGTCGGCTTCTACAAGAAAGTCTGGAAGATTCTGCAGAAGGTCGATACACCCAAAGACAGTCCAGAATCTATCAACCCATGCATAGTACACAAATACACTTTTAGTGAGATGGGATTCGCCCGTTGTAAGACTCAATCTTCTTGGCTGTGTTCTTCCAGTGCCATGGTCTGTCCATAGAGGGATACGTGCTTCCGTCCTCCACAACCAGAGAGGTGAGAGAACTCCATTGATTTTACATTATATCAGACAATAAATGTGTGCAGATGAGCAGTTGATGCAGGCCACTGAGTAGAACGCTAGGCTGAGCTATCCACTATGATCCGTCTGGGTGGACAATCCCACTTGTGATGTCACAAATGGCAACAAAAAAAAATCAGCGGCTCCTTATAACTCATCAATATCACACCTGAGGGGCGGTTGGGGCGGGAAAATAGTGGCCCCGCCGGACGGGTTGATCGATCCGTCATGCAACGGGTGGATTGATTGTGAATTCACACACACATGCGCACCAGCGTTCATGAAAATCCAGCACTTTCCGGTTTAAAGTGTATGCCACGCATTGCCCCCCGCCCAGATGACGCCCGGGGAGATCAAGTTCTCGGTGCACGTGGAGGCGCTGCTGAACCGCGTGCCGCAGCCCGAGTACCGCCAGCTGCTGGTGGAGGCCATCCTGGTGCTCACCATGCTGGCCGACGTGGACATCCAGAGCATCGGCTCCATCGTGCACGTGGAGAAGATCGTGCACCTCGCCAACGACATGTTCTACAAGGATCAGGTGAGCGCTCCCACACCCACACGTTCACACACACACACACACACACACTACTCACCCAAATACTCTCCCACCCTCTCCGTTCACTCTTTTTCTTCTTCCCGTCTTCCTATACCCGCCTGCGTATCGGCTTCTTTCCTTCTCCCCTCTTTCCCACCTTCCCTCCCTCCCTCTCTCTCTCCTCCCCTTGCTCTCCCTCTGGCCTCCTCTCCCTCTCCCTCTCCATCACTCTATCTCTCTCTCCTCCCTCTATCCTCTCCTCCTTCAGTCTCCCCTTGCATTCACTCTGTCTTCCTCCATCCATCTATCTCTCTATCTATCCATCTATCTCCTCCTCTCTCTTTCTCCGCCATCCCTCCCTCACCCCATCCTGATAGCGGGCTAAAACTCAGGGCAGGCCGGTAGTAGGGGCACACTGCCCACATGTTTAGCCAGCAGCCCTGCCTAGCATGGTGCCAACACTAACCCCCCTTGTGCCCCCCCCCCCCGCCCCTCAGATGGACCTGGGGGCTGAGGAGCAGATGCTGGAGCGCGACCCGGCGAACGGCGTGTGCCGGCTGCTGTACGACAGCGCCCCCAGTGGCCGCTTCGGCACCATGACCTACCTCACCAAGGCCGTGGCCACCTATGTGCAGGACTTCCTGCCCGCCGGGGCCTGCGCCGTGCAGTGAGCACCGTGCGTGGGCGTGCACAGTGGAGCGTGGGCAGCGACGTGCACGTACGGTTAGACTTTGAATCCGAAAGTATTGGATTTTCGTGAATGGGGATGCACATGTGTGTGTGAATACACAAGTACGCACAACTACAACTGCACACACACACACACACACACACACACACACACACACACACACACACACACACACACACACACACACACACACACACACACACACACACACACACACACACACACACACACACACACACACACACACACACACACACACACACAGAGAGAGAGGTGCATACGAACACACACACAGAGAGAGAGGTGCATACGAACACACACACACACAGAGAGAGAGAGGTGCATACGAAAACACATACACACACAGGTGAACACAAACACACAAAGCTAACAAACAGGAAAGTCCCTCCTGTCCAGTGCACTGTTAAACCATCACCAGCCTTTGCCCCTAGAGGGCGCCATGCTCAAGACAACTTTACACAGAGATGGATGCAATCCTTGACGTGTTTGTTGTAGCTTCTTAAAGAAGGGAATATCAAGAGACAAAAATGTATACAAATTATGATAGAATAATTTTAGGTTTGAAAATACTGTTACATAATGGCTGATTGACTGACTGAGATTTTAAATCCTAGTACTGTTTACTGTTAGGCGTCATTAACCTCACTGTACAAGAGATTTTACGTGAAAAATCCTTAAGCTGTCCTTTATTAAGTTAACTTTTCTGTTGAATGTATAAAATAATCGCAAAACTATTGCTTGATTCATTGTTTTAATGAATCGATTATGTCTTTTTAGTCTGAGTTTCTTATCGCTGTAAAATTATTGCATGTTTCCGAGCCATTGATGGTAAAAGAGATATGTTAATGGTGAACCAGAATAGTGTAACTGTATTTGGAATAAGTCGATTTAACTTAAATGCTTAAAATTGTGTTCCTTTTTAAAAGGAATCGAGTTAAATGTAGGCCTAAATTGTTTGAACTTACCTTTTGTTTAGCTCAGTTAGTGAAATGCATGGAAAATATTCATAGTCATAGGGGCTATCCTGCTGTTCAGAGGTCTCCTAATTACAAATAGTTAGGTTGACCGTTACGAGTATTTTCAAAATCTATCCAATTGTGACATCACAAGAAAGAGTGTTGTTCGCAGATCCTGTGATTGACGTGTCAGCTCGAGCCTACTAGTTGATACAGCAGATGTCACACAGGGATTGTTTTTTAAAAGGCTTGGTACGGCCCGTCAACACCTTGTGCTTAAATAGTACATTTTTTAAATATTTTAGAAATACATTTTAATTAACCAGGTTTTTGCAATTTGATGATACACCATATAATGAAAAATAACAATGTTCATGAAATGATCGTTGGAATTACATATTGAATGTAAATTCATGTTATTCTAGGCACACATCATACTTTTGGTAAATTGTAAGACTCAAACTATTTAAAGTAATATAAACAACATTGTGGTGTACGTTATTTTCTTTTGAGAATGCTTTCTGAACTCGGCTTGTTGGCATACCTACATCACAATACAGCATCTCAACTTGGCACAAACTATATTTTCTTCTTTTAAAAATAACTCATAATATATTGCAAATAGTAAAAAGATAAAAATATTTTTATTAAATGTAACATTAAATTCAACATGCATGATAAGTCGTTTTTGCTGTGCTAAATATTGCGGAAATAATCTTGAAAAGAACCAAGAAATCTAGAATTTAGAATTTCTTAGAATATTACTTTATTTAAAAAAGTGGGCAGAACTACAACTCCCAGCATGCATCACTGTAATTCTGCACTACCGTTATAATGCTCCGCCAGACAAAAACAGAAGAAAGAAACTAAAGCTTAATTTTTGGCGGAATGCTATTGAATGTCCCCCTTAATTATTGCACAACATTTTACCATTATATAATATATTTCAAGACGCACAAACGTGTAAACCCTTCATAGAACGCGTATACAATACATATTATTCCTGGTTCTGTTTTCCCGGGGTTTGTTGATAGTGAAACACACGCACTGAGAATCAAGACCCAACATTGTCGGTCTGTTTCGTGTGCTTTTTTAAATCGGATTGTTCCTACTATTGACTGTTGTATGAACACAAATGAGTTGCACAGGAGACAGCGACACTGTCGCACGTACCAAACGAAAAGTCGCGTACATTTACAGCCCGGAGTACATAGAAACATGCGATTCTTTATCCAAAGTGCCCAAACGGGTAAGTTGAATCTGTTAGTATCACTTTATAACGATACATCTCTGCAAATATCCCCGGATAAACCTCAAATGTCGTTTAAAACGAGATTATAAACCAATTAAGTCTACATTACAATTGTGTACATATATATGCAAATCTTTCTAGATTTGTTTTGCCACACATATTTTCTACATCTCGAGAAGAGCAATTACATTAGCAACTGAAGCAGTGACAGAAACTATATATCACCCGGGATTAATACCTAATTAATAATCGGAATACATGAAAACATCAATGATTTGTTGTTTCCTTACGCAGGCGAGCATGGTGCACTCTCTGATAGAGGCATATGAGCTCCTCGACGACATGAGGTAAGTGGTGGTTTAAGAGCCACTTTGACCCCAACAATGCCCGAAGATGCAGTATTTGCACATGCATTCATCTTGAAACCAACAATATAGTGTCTCACTGGCTTTAGTAAAACAGCTGGTGTTTGTTTCAAGTAGTGTAATGAAAAGCCTGAATAGGGCGACCCCACATCTCATCCAAGCAAAGCTGGCTGTGTGGATGTACACAAGCTCCTATCAAGTAGTTTACTAATTCCCATATTTAGTAGTTACATACAGGCCTGCATTAACCTGCCATTGGGCCCTGGGGCTGAGAGGTTTCTTAGGCCCCCTGAGAGGGGTTCTGTAAGGGGGGGGGGGGGGGGGCGGTTGGATGAGGACTCCTGACGGTTAGACGACTGTGGCTGTGGTGTGTCAAGCGGCCACTGGGCCCCTGTATGTTCTTCCTGCCTGAAATATAAAACAGTGCGTTGTCTAATGACTAAAGAACGAACTGTCCACCGTGTCTCTGCAGTGTGGTGAAACCCCGCATGGCCACCATCCAGGAGATGGCCCAGTTCCACACGGACGCCTACCTGGAGCACCTGCACAAGATCAGCCAGGACGGGGACAACGACGACCCCCAGTCTGGGGACTACGGCCTGGGTAGGAACTGTGTGTGTGTGCGTGTGCGTGTGCGTGCGTGCGTGCGCGCGCGCTCCGGGCGGTGTGGGTCTGTGTCAGACACACACACGCACAGTGTGTCTTTGTGTGTGTTTTGTTGGTAGGCAGGGTTTAGCTGTCTGTTTTAAAATGGCATCTTTTGCACGTTCCATTGTTTCATGTCTTACTTGTGGTTAGGGTTCTGGGTACAAATCCCCAAGGTCTGCAGCCTATCTCTGTAGGTATCCTTGAGCAGGATGACCACGAAGCCCTGACAGCTTCTTAATGACATCTATCTGAATTTACAGTAAGTCAGTTTGGATTAAAGAGTATCTATAAAAATATGCAAAAAGTAAAAAGAAGACAACAACAGACAAGAAGAAGAGGAAACATATGCAGGAAACATCTACGATGTTGATTGGTTGTTGTAGAAAAACGTCTTTAACAGCATAATAAACACAGAAAATAAATCTATTACGCTAGGGCTGTGTAGGTAGGCTACTTCATCAAAATCATATGTGATTTTGGCCACTAGAGGGCGACAAGATACTACTCTTGTCACCCAACTCTAGCTTCTCTACTCCAACTAGTCTACTCTAGCTAGATACTTAAATAGCCAAACATAATAATCTCTTAATTAAATACCTTAGCTGTTAACACTTGGTGGTCACGAAATTGACCATTCCAAAAATTCCCTGAACAAAACCAGTGTTAATCCTACAATCAACCATTTCCAGATGTAATAAATGCGTTAATAATTATAATAATTTCCAATTCTCAAATTTTGTAAATTCCCTACAAATACAACCAAACGAATTGCCCCACGCTTATCTCAGGAGCCTAGACCATCCTGCCCGTCATCCCACGCCCCCCCTCCGTCTCTGTTCTCTCGACCCTGCCCTTCCTCCTCCATTCATCCCTCGCTCTCTTCCTCCCTTTGTTGTGTTTCTTCCACACAGCACGGCCTGACTGTCCATCCTTCCTTCCTGTCTCCACCACTCTCTGTCATTGTCTGTCTCGGTCCGTGTGTCCGACTGTGTTTATCTGCCTTTCTCTCTGGGTTATCACAGGGTCTCTAATCAAGCACACATTGTGTTCTTTCCCTCTCCGTTTCACTCTTGTTTTTCCACGAGCGGCCGAGGTCTCAGGGGTTATTCACAAAGGCGGGACTGTGATTGGGAAACATGGGTCGGACAAATAAAGTAGACTTGGAAGTAATTATAGAAGCAAGAAGACTGTCTCACTCCATCTTTAAAACAAAAACACTAACCACACTCCTCTCTCCTCCCTTCTCCCTCCGTCTCTCTCCCTCTCTCCCCTCTCCTCCCTTCCCCCTCCGTCTCTCTCCCTATCTCCCCTCTCCTCCCTTCTCTCTCCCTCTCTCCCCTCTCCTCCCTTCTCTCTTCCTCTCTCCCCTCTCCTCCCTTCTCCGTCTCTCTCTCCCTCTCTCCCCTCTCCTCCCTTCTCTCTCCCTCTCTCCCCTCTCCTCCCTTCTCTCTCCCTCTCTCTCCCCTCTCCGCCCTTCTCCGTCTCTCTCCCTCTCTCTCCCCTCTCCTCCCTTCTCCCTCCGTCTCTCTCTCCTCTCCTCCCTTCTCTCTCCCTCTCTCTCCCCTCTCCGCCCTTCTCCGTCTCTCTCCCTCTCTCTCCCCTCTCCGCCCTTCTCCGTCTCTCTCCCTCTCTCTCCCCTCTCCGCCCTTCTCCGTCTCTCTCCCTCTCTCTCCCCTCTCCTCCCTTCTCCCTCCGTCTCTCTCCCTATCTCCCCTCTCCTCCCTTCTCTCTTCCTCTCTCCCCTCTCCGCCCTTCTCCGTCTCTCTCCCTCTCTCTCCCCTCTCCTCCCTTCTCCCTCCGTCTCTCTCCCCTCTCTCCCGTCCATGCTCTCCCTCTCCTCCTCCCTGCCCCCACTCCTTCTCCCCCACCCTTCCCTTCCTCCCTCCCCTCTCCCCCTCCTCCAGGTTATGACTGCCCCATCGTGGAGGGGATCTTTGAGTACGCGGCGGCGGTGGGCGGGGCCACGCTGACAGCGGCCCAGTGTCTGCTGGAGCGCCGCTGTGATGTCGCCATCAACTGGGCCGGGGGCTGGCACCACGCCAAGAAGTGGGTGTAGGGCCCCCCAGAGGGCCGGAGCCGTACTGTTGCAATATCGCTACGACAAATGTTATCACGCTCTTCCTCTGCGATGTTGTATCAGTCTTGGATTATCCCTGGCTCCTTCTTTCCCGCTTTGCTAATTTATATGGGTGGGTGTCTCTCTCTCTCTATCTGTCTGTCTCTATGTCTCTCTCCCTGTGTGTCTTTATGTCTCTCTCCCTGTGTCTGTATTTCTTTCACCCATTGTGTCATTATGTCTCTCCCTATGTGTCTCTCTCCCTATGTGTCTCTCTCCCTGTGTCTCTCTCTCCCTTTGTCTCTCTACCTGTGTGTCTCTCTCCCTGTCTCTGTCTCTCTCCCAGGGACGAGGCGTCAGGGTTCTGCTATGTGAACGATGCTGTGCTGGGGATCCTGAAGCTGAGGGAGAAATACGACCGTGTGCTTTATGTAGATGTTGACCTTCACCATGGAGACGGTACGCACTCACTAACTCACAAGCAACAAACAGAGTGAATATATGTATTTTTGATGTTGACAAAAACTAAGATATAAATTCTGAGAAAAGGTCAAATATTAATGTAATTATAAAATGAAAGTCTCTCTCTCTCTCTCTCTCTCTCTCTCTCTCTCTCTCTCTCTCTCTCTCTCTCTCTCTCTCTCTCTCTCTCTCTCTCTCTCTCTCTCTTCTCATCCCTTGCTCTCTCTCTCTCTTCTCATCCCTTGCTCTCTCTCTCTCTGTCTGTCTCTTCTCATCCCTTGCTCTCTCTCCCAAGGTGTGGAGGATGCGTTCAGCTTCACCTCCAAGGTCATGACCGTCTCGCTCCACAAGTTCTCCCCTGGGTTCTTCCCTGGTCGGTAGAGCTGCTCGGTTAAAATGAGATGTATCTTGTTAATCCTCTAGTTGGTCCTATAGAGCTGATTGGTTGCTTGTTCCATAGTTAGTAATGACTATAATTTGATCATCCAAGGATTGATGTGACAGAGAGGGCCCCTATTTTTTGTGTTTGTGTGTGTTTAGGCACGGGGGATGTATGTGATACAGGTCTAGGTAAGGGTCGCTGGCACTCTGTTAACGTTCCTATGGAGGACGGCATCAAAGATGACAAATACTACCAGGTGTTCCTCAGGTACACACACACACACACACACACACACACACACACACACACACACACACACACACACACACACACACACACACACACACACACACACACACACACACACACACGCGCGTAGAGACAAACAAGCACACGTATAGACACACAAACACGCACAAGCATACACATACAGATAGAGACATGTACACAGACACATACAGCAACCAACATCAGATAAAACAAGCACATCCCCCAATAACAAACACCATATTCCCTCTGTACTTCCTGGTTGTCAGTCCACTTCCTTTCTACTTCCTGGTCCTGCGCACACACACAGACACACAAAAAAAGCCTCTTTATTTAAGTTTCAATTCAAGTTGAATCCAAACAGATCAGCTGATAACAACCCCCCCCCCCCATGCCCCCTCCCTTTTCCTCCTGGCGGTCCGTCCACTTCCTGTCCGCCCCCCGGTCGGTGTGCAGCGTGATGCAGGAAGTGCGCGCGCTGTTCAACCCCGAGGCGGTGGTGATGCAGCTGGGCGCCGACACCATGGCGGGGGACCCCATGTGCTCCTTCAACATGACCCCCGTGGGCGTGGCCCGCTGCATGCAGCACGTCCTGCAGTGGAGGCTGCCCACCCTGCTGCTGGGGGGAGGTGAGGGGGGAGGGGGGAGAGAGAGGGGCAGGAGGGGGGGGGGGGGGGGGGATGGGAGAGGGGGAGGGGGGGAGGAGAGAGAGGGGCAGGAGGGGAGAGGGGGAGGGAGGGGGGGGGGGAGGAGGTGAGAGGGGGGGGAGAGGCCTTTTTCTTTCTATGCCTGTAGAAAGCAATTAGAGAGAGAGAGAGATAGAATTCAAACTGTTGAAGCATGGAAAATACCATCTCTGTTGCCATTGCAGGAACACATTGAAATAGTGGTAATAACATTGATAACAAATCCATATGAGGAATGAAAAGATATTATCATAATAATTGAGAATGGTAAAGATAACATGCCCTTTCCTGAGCCTCTCTTCATAATAATAGTGAGAATCAAAGCTAATGACACTCAAATGGGGTTAAACGGTTACAACACTGATCTGTTGTCTCTCTCTCTCTCTCTCTACGGGGAGTTCTGGACCTCAGCAGACGATAGTCCCTAATTAAACCGCACAATGAAGCCATTTTACTAAACTACACTCCTGTCTTTGTCCCTCTATCTGTTTTATTTTGTCTGTCCTCTCTCACGCTGTGTCTATGTCCCTCCCCCTCACTCTCTCCCTCACTCGCTCTCTCCATCCCTGTGTGTCTCTGTCTCTCTCCCTCTCCCTCATTCTCTCACTCCGTCCCTGTCTGCTCTATGTCTCTCTCTCTCTCTCCCTGTGTGTGTCTCTATGTCTCTCTCCCTCTCACTCTCTCCCTGTGTGTCTCTATGTCTCTCTCCCTCTCTCTCTCCCTGTGTGTGTCTCTATGTCTCTCCCTCTCTCTCTCTCTCTCTCTCCCTGTGTGTCTATGTCTCTCTCCCAGGTGGTTATCACCTCGCCAACACTGCTCGATGTTGGACCTTCCTCACAGGGTCTGTCCTAGAGAGAACCCTGTCCTCAGAAATACCAGACCATGAGGTAGACACACACACACACACACACACACACACACACACACACACACACACACACACACACACACACACACACACACACACACACACACACACACACACACACACACACACACACACACACAGGAAACACATCATTACTATACATTATTCAGATGCACATACACAATAAACAATAGATCACGCGCAAACCCACATACAGTAAACAATCAGACAAATGCATTTGCGAGCGCACTGATATACACACACTGTACACTCTTGTAGACAGACA
Source organism: Gadus chalcogrammus (assembly GCF_026213295.1). Lineage (NCBI taxonomy): Eukaryota > Metazoa > Chordata > Actinopteri > Gadiformes > Gadidae > Gadus > Gadus chalcogrammus. Next base: position 10,581,253 of record NC_079428.1, on the reverse strand, counting down.
CACACTCACACACTGGGCCTGTGTTCGTTCTGTGCTGAGTCACTCCATCCAATCAAAGATGGCCGGCGGGTCCTCAATAAGACGTTTGTGCCCAGGTGACTCAGATGTGTGTGTGTGTGTGTGTGTTTGGTGTATGTGGGGACTCTCTATCTCTATCTCACTCCATCGCTCCCTTGTCCTCTCAAGTTCGCTAGCTAGTTTCTCTTTCTTTCTTTCTTTCTTTCTGGTTATTGCCTCAATTTTTCTCTTGGCCTCTGACCATCTTTCAATGTGCCACTGTCTCACTCACACACACACACACACACACACACACACACACACACACACACACACACACACACACACACACACACACACACACACACACACACACACACACACACACACACACACACACACACACACACACACACACACAAAGAGTCCCTTTCTCCTGCCACTGATTTTCAGACCTTGTCCTGGCCAAACCTAATGGTGTGTGTGTGTGTGTGTGTGTGAGATTAAAGGCTCCTCTTGTTTCTGGCAGGGGGATTCTGATGACCCTGTTTGACCTTTGACCTCATTAGGAAGAACTAACTGAAAACACAGTTTAGTCCCCAGCAAGCAAGCAGCTGCACACATATGGCCACACACACACCCGCACCCAGACACACGTCTTAACATGTCTTCTGTCTGAACACGTATATTCATGTCGGCATTTTCAATTTAGCCTTAGCCTGTTCATGTTAGGCTTTTCAAGATGTCAGTGTGTTCATCACAATCTGACCAAAGAGTTTCTCTGACCCCAAAGTGATCTGGGGTCACTACTTTCAACTGAGATGTGAAGATGATTGTTCTCTCCAAAAAATACTCAGATACTTAATGTTTTCCCATGCTCTCTTTTGTGTGTGTGTGTGTGTGTGTGTGTGTGTGTGTGTGTGTGTGTGTGTGTGTGTGTGTGTGTGTGTGTGTGTGTGTGTGTGTGTGTGTGTGTGTGTGTGTGTGTGTGTGCGCGCGTACCCACTGTGTTATATAAGAGGGGCATTTATCCATGATGACCAAGCAAGCCAGAGTTGTAATGGCAAGGAACAAAAACTACCTTTGTACTGTGTGTGTGTGTGTGCGTCTTTTGAGACATAGACTCTGCCTTTGTGTACCTGTGTGTGTGTGAGTGATTGGGAAGTTGTGAGTGTGTGCGGCCCATCACTAGTGTGCATCTACCAGAACCCACGCACGCACACAATGTTCTGAGAGTTATAGCTGCAGCCATAAAAATAGCATTACCAAGAACACAACTGCAGGGGTCAAAGGTCATTAGCGTGGCACGCTAATCCCGGACCGCGGTGACCATTCAAAACAAACCAGAGTCTCAGCCAATCAGAGGGACTCAAAACAGATCCACTCAAAACAAGGGTTCCCCCCCGGCCTGCGAAGGAAACCGACAAGTAATTAACCTGTCGAATATTAGCTTGAATTGTCTGTCAGTGGTTAGCGTCTCGCCGTTGACCTCCCATTGTTCAGCGGGCGCCCACAGCTCCTCCGAATGGGGAGCTGGTGGCTAGCTCCGCAAGCTATGTTTAGCAGCCCAGGTCAAAGGTTGACGAGAGGAGATTGGCATCAGTGGTTTATGCTTATTCACGAGAGAAAAGGCTCTTTTGTGTTCTGTCTTTCTCTGGATGATGCTGTTTGTGCTTCTACCTGGAAATGGCACAATGGTGCGTTTGTTTTCTTTGAACAAATTATCGTTTTGTTTTTCTGTCCTTTCTATGGACGTCTGTTGGGTGACTGATTATCATGTGGTGTTGAACTTTCTCTTGTCTCTTTCTCCCTCCCTCTCCTTTTCCTCTCCCACTTCTCTTACTCCCTCTCTCTTATGCACACTCTGATTCTCTTCCTAACCTGCTCTCTCTCTTTAACTTCTCTCGCTTACTGTCAGCCCTCCCTCCCTCCTTCTCTCTCTCTGACATCTCCCCCGTTCGCTCTCGCTCTCTATAACATCTCGCTCTTTCTCTCAGCCATCGCTCTCTCTCTCTCTCTCTCTCTCTCCTCTCTCTCTCGTTGGACCATTCTTCCAGTTGTTTGGTTAGCGAAGTCAATCTTGGAGTTAACCTGAGGGTCACAGACCCACAGGAAGAAGCAAGGGCATTTTTGGCCGCAGATTGGCATAGAAAGAGAGGTGGAGGGTGGGGGTGGGGGTGGTGGTTACTCTGCCTCCACCTTCCTCTTTCCTGTCTGCAGCCACTTCCTGCCCAGCTCCCGGCTGTCGTCACAAACGTGTTGGCTCTCACACACACTCTCTCACAACACACTCAATCACTGTAAAGATCTCTGGGAAAAAGTGTATTTCTCCCTCTTTGGATCCCTCTCTCTACCAACCGCTCTCTCTAGCTATCTATTTCTCCCTCCACCAATCGCCCTCGCTCTCGCTCGCACACTTTGACAATGCACCAGATTTTTCCTTTTCCGTTTTTTGTTTTCCAGATTGTCGAAAAAGGCGCGACTGACCAAAAACAGCTATTGATGAGGTCAGATATGTGTGATAAGCACGTTGGCAACACGCCTCGCACTGACCCCAGTTCAATACCCACGTGCAATCCTACATGTCGAGCACTGTCCCGTCTCTCGGTCCTGTCCGCCAAGCCACAACAATGGTCTAAAGATACACAACAAAGGAATGGTTGAGTTGCTAATAGCTTTCATCGAAAGTGGTTTACAGTGAATTCGTCATTAAGGAGCAGGTAGGGTTAAGGGGGCAACTCTCTCTAGGTTGCCTACAGGTAGACTGTGGAATTTAGGGATCGAACCCAACCTACATGTCTTCTTGTTTATCCTTGGTCTTAAACATACCAACAAAACATTACTACAATCATAACTACAAGCATAGAGGAAAAAAAACATAGTGTGACAGCTGAACTCCTCCCCTCAATCTCGCTTGGTCCCTTGACTTCCTGTCCTGGCAGGAAGTGGTTAGGATGTGTTTTTGGTGTCGCCCAGCCGTCTTCTGTCCTCATTGGAGACGTTGGTTCCAGACTGTGCCTGCTTGTTTGTTTTTACCCAGATTCCTCTCTGGCTCTTAGTGGTCTTTGTAGCTGGAGTTTGTTGTTTTTCTCTAGTCCTGAATATGTCAGGAAAATAAATAGTTTCACACGCACACAAATATACAGTACAGAGTCACTCACTTTTACAAACACTTAAACCAACTAATTTGTTCACATATTGTGTCACTCAGATACTAATATCACTGTGCACACAGATGGTCAGTCACACGCACACACACACAGACACAGAAACACTTTTCTCAGAACTGATATCATCCAACAGTCAGAGGTGATAGTGTGTATGTGTGCGTCTATGTGCGTGTGTTTGTGTTTTCCGGACAGTGAGGTTTATAAAGAGCATCGGGTTCATTGGAAGTGTGTGTGTGTGTGTGTGTGTGTGTGTGTGTCCTGTAGTGTGTTTAGTAACCATCTCCTCTGTTTTATTTTGACTCAGAGGTAAAACACAGGCTCATGGGGGCTAATTGGAAACAGACAAACACACACGCTCAAACACACACACACATGGGTGTGTGCGCATACCCTCTACACACAACCTAGTCTTTCAGCATGTGTACATGGGTTCACACAAACACATACACGCAAACCCCAGGAATAGAAAAAAATGAAGGGAATTATGTATGGTACAAGGCGAACACGATTGAAGTCTGCGGGAGTGCCTTTTGTGACGGCAGTGTCGTGCACGTGGGCGTGCACGTGTTTGTTTACTGCAGATTTTTAAACCCTTTTCAGGCCGTTACTGACTCACTGTTTGTCTGTTTTGTTTGTTTATTTGGAATCTGTCAACGCGGCCAGCTCGATTATGGAAAAACATCATAATCACGATTATTTTGGTCAATATTGAAATCACAATTATTCAAACGATTATTTTTGAGTTTTGAAAACATGATGTATTTATTAAGCATGTCTCTCCCAAAAACACTTAGTAACTGAGAACTTTGAAATTTCACCTTAAAAAATTATACTAAATGATCAAAAAGAAATTGTTAAAATCTAAAATAATGTACAGATATGTATCCAGCTGTTCAGCTGTGCACTTTCAATAAAACATAAAAATCGATTATATTCGTTTTTTGAGCGTTTGACGCTAAAATCGAAATCAAACCAAATTAAATGAATCGCCCAGCCCTACTGTGCACTGGAAAAAATTATGCTGAAGGTCGTTTGACGTTCGTGACTTTGTGTTGAGGCTTTATTTTGTGACATCATAAAAGGTGGGCGGGTCAAACCCGATGCATGGAGGTCTGGCGGTATAACCCCTCCCCACCACTTGTGATGTCACAAAGGGAAATATTTTTATTGGATATTCTCCAAATCAATAAATATTCAATATGGGTTCGTCTGGTTCAGATTGTAACATTGTGTGTGTGTGTGTGTGTGTGTGTGTGTGTGTGTGTGTGTGTGTGTGTGTGTGTGTGTGTGTGTGTGTGTGTGTGTGTGTGTGTGTGTGTGTGTGTGTGTGTGTGAGCAGTTCTTCACAGAGTATGGTCCAGACTACACGCTGGAAATCTGTCCAAGTTGTAGACCAGACCGCAATGACAGCAAGCACCTGGACCACGTCATCACCACCATCAAGGGTAGGTGTGTGTGTGTGTCAGTGTGTGTGTGTTGGTGTGAGTGTGTCTGTTATGTGTGTCTGTGTCAGTGTGTGGGTGTGGGTTTTTGTCAGTGTGTGTGTGAGCATGTCCTCCATGTAGTCTCTGACCTCTTCCTCACACAATCACCATGATCTTCCTCACTCCTCCTCTTCCTCGTGTCTGGATCTGAGCTGTGGTTTGGTGGTTTGTAGTCTGTCTCTTTCTGTACATTTTCCCTGTGTGTGTGTGTGTGTGTGTGTGTGTGTGTGTGTGTGTCTGTGTCTGTGTGTCGCCGTGGGCCCTCAGAGTTGAGTATGGTTATGATACGAGTCCCCTAACAACATTTTGATGTCTGCAGTCTTGTGGTTTCGCTGTCTCTCCGGGGTTCTGTACACTGTGTCCGTGTTTGTACACATAGTGCTGGTGTGTGTGTGTGTGTGTGTGTGTGTGTGTGTGTGTGTGTGTGTGTGTGTGTGTGTGTGTGTGTGTGTGTGTGTGTGTGTGTGTGTGTGTGTGTGTGACCTCTAAAAGGAGTAAAAAATATGCAAACTTGAATCAAAACAATAAACCCACAATACAATCACTTCAGAATGGCAGCGGCATCGACCAGGGAGCGAGAGAGAGAGAGAGAGAGGCAGACACACACACACACACACACACACACACACACACACACACACACACACACACACACACACACACACACACACACACACACACACACACACACACTCGGATGGGACATTGAAGAGAGGCAGGGAGCGTTACGAGGCAGAAGCGGAGCGTGGACAGGGACGTTAATGAGTCGTTCTCTTCTTCTGAGATGTTGAAATGCCCCCGGTGGCGGGTCTCGCACACATTACACGTCATCAGAGCCTCACACCCTGTCTCACCAGGCCGGACCAGAGGCCACTCAGCTCTGTCAGAACCCCGGCTGCCTGCTCTGAGGTGGCCGTGTACCGGGTCGGTACGTCTTACATGGTAGACGAGGCGGAACGCCACCGCAACATCAGCGCCGTTAGCGGGCGGTGTGAACAGGGCTATTGACGGGCAGGGAGAGAGAGCGAGGGAGAGACACTGGCCAGCAGAGAGGGAGAGCGGGCAGAAAACAGAGGATGGAGGGCAGCAATAATGAGGAACAGATGGAGAGAAAGGATTAGAGGAGAGATTAAAGAGTATCTGATGGTGCCAGTGACGGCAGTACAATAGGCCCACAACAGGAAGACCTCCCTTGCCCTGACAATGCCATAGCAACCTTAGAGGCACACACACACACACCAACAAGACAGTAACCACACACCCACAAGACAGTACACACACACACATTTGGTGAGCAGAATGTATGTGGTGTTTATTGTTTAAAAAAGAAAAATTACTTATTTGCATATTTGTGTCCGAGACGGATTTGATTTTTGCATATTTATTTGCATGATTGCGATCATGTCTGTTGGTATGGACCTGATTGTGTGTCTGTATGCATGTGTTTCTGCGTGTGTGTTAGTATGTGTGTCTTTCATTATGAGTTTGACTTCCTCCAACTTTAATTTAGTTTTTAAATGATTCCTCTAACCTCTCTCTCTCTCTCTCTCTCTCTCTCTCTCTCTCTCTCTCTCTCTCTGTCTCTCTGTCTCTCTGTCTCTCACTCTGTCTGTCTGTCATACGTTTACAGGGAATCTGAAGAATGTGGTTTAGAAGCCGACTGGCCCCTCAACACTCACACACACACACACACACACACACACACACACACACACACACACACACACACACACACACACACACACACACACACACACACACACACACTGCCTGATGTTTCCAGGTTTGCATGCACGTCTGCTTTAATGAAGACAACATGGAGAGAGGGCGAGAGAGAGAGAGAGAGAGAGCTAGACTGTGAGGGAGGGAGGGAAAGTTAACAGCAGAGGGAGAGAGCGAAGGAGACAGACAGAAAGAATGGGGAGAAGAAAGGAGGGGAAAGAGAGGGAATAAGACACAAAGATGGGGGGGTTGGAAAACATTAGTAGAGATTTTCCAGGAAAAACACTTTTAATGGAGGGGGGGTAGGGGGATGGGGGGGATTGTGTGGTTGCCTCACTGCGTTGACTGTTTTAATCCTGTTTTTGAGGCTTTCATACATATGTGTACATATGTGCACACTCGTGTGTGTTTGAATTTGTCCCTAAGGACGTTTGCGTCCCCACAAGGGATATCTTTGGGGCCTATTGTGTGTGTGTGTTCAGCATGTGTATTCCCTGCAAGGTTCACAGCCTCATCGAGACTTAAGAGGCAGTTGACCACTCTAACAGTTTGCATAACCTCAACATTTTGTATAAAATGGAAAACCAGATGGGTGAGGTGTTGAGTTCGATGTCTCTGTTGGCTTCACTTTGACCCCCCCCCCCCCGTGGGGACATGGGAGAGTCCTGCTACAATATGGACCGTGGAGCCTGCGGTTCCTCTCCCTGTCTTTCTCACTCCCTCTAAAACATAGTCAATTCCACATACTAGCATTTATTTTTCTGTCACGCTACGTGACTGTGGTCGTTGTGTCCATATTTCATATCACATATTGTGATTGTGTTGTCATGGAAATGAGAATAAGAGGAGCCTTGGTTGACCACCAGCCATCAGATCGTATAAAAACAGACTTCTTTCAGTCAGCAGATCTGGTCACAGCATTAAAGTGGAAAGGATTTAGTTTGAAATTCAATTTTGAAAATGTAGAATTCTTGTAAAAAAAATAAAACTTTTTTTAAACGGTTTGTTATTTTCTCTTCGAAACACTGCTAGGCCCTATATTATACACTTCTATTCACAAACACACACAATCATACAAAAGAATGACGAAATGATCGGCCGTGAACAAATAGTTTGGATGTGGAACGGAGCGATGTGGGATTCCTCGGAGTCTAACTGAAAGCAGAAGAGGACCGCGGGAACGGAGCCAGCCTTCTGAGCCGGCCTATTCGGTGAAAGCATTCTGGAAATGACGAGGATACTCCCTGATACGTTGGGAACATTCCTTGTTTACCTTTTTCTGGTCCCAATATTGGGTTACTTTTTTATCTGTGTTTGTGAAGCTGCTTTTAAAAATGTCAGTTTCTTTTCGTTTTTATGTAGGCCTACGTCACTCCTTTAATAAAATAAAACCACAAAACTATCTTCAGTTAAGCATTTTGTTGTATTTTTTACGGTTCTTTGCGTTTGAATATTACTTTTTATGGGTTGTTTGAGAGAGGAACCGCCGCTTCTCTTTGGGATTTAAAAGATGTGAATTTGCACTTCTGTGGAGTGTTTTTATGGACAGGAAATTCACTACAAATGTAACAGGCATGTGTTCAACAGGAGTTTGTGCGTGAGAGACAGAAAGAGAGAGAGGGAGTGTTGTGCGTGTGTGTGTGTGTGTGAGTGAGGGAGAGAGAGAGAGGATACCCTGTGATCTTTATATACACTAGTGCGGTCAGGGCGGGCGGTGTGGGCCAACGCAGCCGAAACAAACGAAAGCCATTAGATCATTTACGAGCTCGGAAAGAAAGCAGCGCCTATTTGAAACTCGATCTCGTAAAAAAAAAAAGTAAGGGGGGAGCCGGTGGTGGAAGGGATACACGGTCAACACAAGTACTTGTCGTTAAAGAAATATCAAGAAAAGCGTGAGAGGAGATGCTTGTGTTTATCACTTTCCTCGCAGCTCGGTCGAATTGGATAAACGGCGGCCTGGCCACGAGGGACCAGTGATGCCAGATTTTGCCATATTTCCCGCCCAATCTGGCAACGCTGGCTGCAGCCAGTGTTGCCAGATCGGGCGGGAAATATGGCCCAATCTGGCAACACTGCGAGGTACACGTCCATGGGTACGCCGAGCGGTGGATCGCGTTTCCCAGCATGCAGCATATCGGATCCCAGTAGGCGCGGGACAAAGAGCGGTTTGTGTGAAAGACGGCATTGTAGCTGTTTGTTGTTTGTGAACCGGTGGCGGGAAAGTTTGAAGAACAAAGTCTTGTTCCTCAAGACCCTTGAAATGCAGTCTCTGGGTTTAAGGGCCTGTATGGGCAATCTCACCCACATTTTCTTTCCAGTGTTTACCAGGTGTTTTTGTGTGATTTTTAGCTCATAAGGGTTTGGAGTTTTATTTGCCCAAACCATAAATTAACAATAAACTGCAATCATTTTGGTGGAGGTGTCGGCAAAGTTGGAAAAGCCCCTCAAATGTATAGGGTAATTGGAAAAAGACCAAGATAAATCTACATATGGTTAAAGATAAACAAACAGGCCTATTGCTGTGGATAAATATGTTCAATTAAACCAAACGTTGGACTGAAACTATTGAATGGACTCCAGAAGATTGATTGAATTTCACTCACTGCCCCCAGTTCTCTCTCTCTCTCTCTCCCTCTCTCTCTCTCTCTCTCTCTCCTCTCTCTCTCTCTCTCTCTCTCTCTCTCTCTCTCTCTCTCTCTCACACACACACTCTCTAACACACACACACAGACACACACACACACACACATCCTATACACCTGCTTGGTTTCTATAACGTGTCCTTCAATTTAAATCACTATAGACCCTTTATCCCACCTTAATGGATAGCGGCCGTTAAGATGGCGCTATCAGTTCATGCCTTCCCAATAGTCCGAACAGCTTGGTACAGGACATGAAAAGGACATGAGTAAGGACATGAAATCTTGCATGCATACATTGATTGATCGTTGTCCTACAGCAAAGTCTCTCTCTCTCTCTCTCTCTCTCTCTCTCTCTCTCTCTCTCTCTCTCTCTCTCTCTCTCTCTCTCTCTCTCTCTCTCTTTCGCTCTGTCTTTCACTCTCTCTCGCTCTCTCTCTATCTCTCTCTCTCTCGCTCTCTCTCTCACAGAATCATCAAACTGAGCAGCAAAATAATAAACAGCAGGAATCACTCATCAATATATACAACAAAAGGACCAAGCAAAAAGCAACACAAATCACCCTTGACATCACACACACTCTACACAGCCAGTATTCCCTCAGGCCACAGATACAGAGCCCCTATAAAGGACAAACAGAGCCCTGTCAAGAATTGTCCCAGCATCCATAAGACTTTTGAATGGTTGAACCCCTCTTTGAACTGTATCCTCTCGTTTTAATACCTGGAATCTTTCAGGCATTAACCCCTTTGAACTGTATCCTCTCGTTTTAATACCTGGAATCTTTTTGAACTGTATCCTCTCGTTTTAATACCTGGAATCTTTTTTAATTATTTATTTATTTCTCCTCCACTATGCAGGTAATTCATTAGGCTTAGGCACAGATTTTTATTTTCTGCGGGGCTGATGGTGTGTGTGTGTGTGTGTGTGTGTGTGTGTGTGTGTGTGTGTGTGTGTGTGTGTGTGTGTGTGTGTGTGTGTGTGTTTTTGTTTATTGTAGGCCTATGTACTGTTGGGTATGGCCACACCCTGCTGCTCCTCCAAATCTGAAGTTCCTAACGGAAAAATAAAGTGATTATTGTGGTTTCCATGTGGTTTGCATATCAGAGGACGGGGCGATTGTCTATCTATCATGACGAGAAGGATGGGAAACCGTTTGTTTGATTTGCATAACGACTTTAGTTAGCCGGAACAGGAACAAAGGGGGGGACACTTTCTATACATCAACACGTGGTGTGCGTCTCCGTTCATTGATGGATACGCACGGTGGTCGTGTGCGTGTGCGTGTGCGTGTGTGTGTATTCTAAGGGCTACATAGACGCACAATGAGGACAGATGCCGTATTTCTTACATTGGCATTAACGGCAGAAAGGAGTTCAGCCCGTGGCAGTTGTTGGGGGGGGGGGGGGGGTGGTGATCACGTCACGCAAAATAATAGTCTGCTTGAAGTCGGAGTACTATAAAAATTAACCAAATATTATTTGTATTATACCAAAATGAACATAACATGGGATGGAACATAACGAGATAAGCCAATCTTGAACTGTTTTGAATTGCACTTATGTGCAGGCTTTCTTTCACTGTGCGCGCCTTTAATAATAGGAGACCTGAAGATACGAGATGTCCCATAAGTCAGACAAGACTTTTTTATCAATGAGTGTCCGCGGGCTTTTTTTCTCCTCGCGCTCTTATTACAAGGGACAGAACTGTCATTGTCGCGGACAAACTGTCTTGTGTGTGACATGACACTGTGTGGTTTCCCCTCATTCTCCTGTGTGTGTGTGTGTGTGTGTGTGTGTGTGTGTGTGTGTGTGTGTGTGTGTGTGTGTGTGTGTGTGTGTGTGTGTGTGTGTGTGTGTGTGTGTGTGTGTGTGTGTGTGTGTGTGTGATCCCTGATTGTATTGCGTGTAGAATGAGCAACATCTGCCTTGACCAACGGTCGCCGCTAAACCCCGGAGCCGCCGAATCCAGAATCCGGATCCACTCCGAGCCGCTTTACTGCGTGTTGTCTAATCATGTGAATCCAGATCCCACTGTGAATCCACTCCGAGTGTTAGGATGGCGACGTTCCAGGCTAGAGAGAGAGAGAGAGAGAGAAGTTGCAGTCCAGTCCACAATGTTTTTGACTCGGTGTCAAGTCCGTTGCTGTGAGGAGTGAGGCAGACAGTCTGTAACCCAGTGAGAGAGAGACACTAGAGGAGGCTATGCTGCGTGAATGGTTTGTTTTTCCTGGCTGAAGTAGTTTTTTTTCCCCTCCGAGCGTCTGAAAGGTTATCCCGGTGAAACAAGACGGCCACTGTTGTGCGGGATTTTTTTTTTTTACCACAACAAACCATTTCCATCCCGATGCCGGATTGCGGCGTGCCGTCAGTCGAGACGCGTTGAGGATCCGTCCCAGGTGTGTGTCAGACTTTATGCATCTAATAAAAACGGTATAGAGAGAAGTTAGGACGAAGTATATATGTATATAGCGTTGTCACTCTGTTTGTTTTGGACTGGGGTGATCCTCCATGAGGTTATTTTTTTTGGAGTAGGCTACTAACATAACATAAAAAAAAATGAAGTCATTCGTCTTAAGTCAGACCGTTGGGGGGAAAACAAAACGAACCAACCGCAATGACCTCAGAATGATCAACATTTAAGTGGAAGTCATTTAGAGTCTGGAGGGGAAAGTTTCAGAGGGAGATGGACCAACTCGCTTTTTAAAAAAGTGACGCGACTAACCGCCTTCACCAGAGTGTTATTTTGTTAAGACTATAACAGGACGATTGATGACTTTGGACCATTGCAGTTTTCCATCTTCTCTGACGTAGCGACGGTTAAAGCATTGTAATTGCTCCTATTAACGTAATTTAACCTACTTCCAATTTCCCACCTCCCTGGAAGAGATGAGGCAAAGTGCATGCGCGGCAATCAAAACAAGCGTAAACGCCCCACGCTGCGACACCATATGGCGTGCGTGTGTGGGAGTCGGTGTGTGTGTGTGCGCGTGCGAGCGTCTGCGCGGCTTCGTTCAATTTGCTCGTCACGCATTAATTGTGTAATTGAAACCGCCGTTGTCTACGGCAGAATGAGGAGCGCGCTTTCTGTGACTTTTATCCCCCATCCTATTATCCATCCGCCTTCTCTCCCTCACCCCCCCCCCTTTCTCCTTCTCCCCATTCGCCGGTATTCTTCTTTCTTTTTTCTTTTGGTTGTGTTCCACTGTCAGTTAGCAGGCCTATGGTTTATTTGTGTAGCGACGTACAGACAGATGATACGCTGCTCCTGATTGATTGCATTATATTGGGCCTGCTTGTGCGTGTAGTTAAGCTTACGACATCACGTTTGTGGGAACACATTGTAGAGGTCTTCATCAGGACTGACAGTAAACACGCCATGAATAATGAACACACGCAGGCATGCACACACACACACACACACACACACACACACACACACACACACACACACACACACACACACACACACACACACACACACACACACACACACACATGGTTAACCTCTTTTGGTGCTTGCTCCTATAGAGATAATTGCTACAGGGAGGCATGCAGCTGTACAGAGCTGATAAAAACACACACACACACACACACACACACACACACACACACACACACACACACACACACACACACACACACACACACTGTCTCCGTCTCCCCCTTACACACACGCTCAAAGATACCACAGCTGTCAATGGCAGGGCCCATTGTGTGTGTGTGTGTGTGTGTGTGTGTGTGTGTGTGTGTGTGTGTGTGTGTGTGTGTTTCATTCAAGCGAGAAGGAGGGGATCAGTATATTAGGCGATTAACTTACTCAGAGAATGGCTGCATGACTGTGTGTGTGTGTGTGTGTGTGTGTGTGTGTGTTTATTGGTGAGAACATGTTGTTTGAACGTGTAATCTAAACCATCTTTGGTAATCCAACATGGGCCTTCGAGAATTTCCTTACGTGTGTGTGCGCGCTTGTGTGTGTGTTTGTGTGTATATGTGTGTGTTGCAAACCTTTCCCTCAAATGTGTTGGAATAAAAAAACTATAATTATGTCAAGCCATTGTATGGCACAGTAAACATTAGGATTTCATAACAAACATACTTGCACACTTATCGTCCATATATCGACAGACTTTCTTCCTCGCTGTACGTTCTCAGGTTTATATTTCCCACCATCTATCCCTTAAAGCCAAACATACGCTCAATTTCGCTCTTTCTCTCTCCTTTACTCTTTGTGTCTCTCTTTAATCTCTTTCTATTTCACTCTTCCTTACTTTGTCTCCATATCTGTCTGTCTTCCATACTGACTCTGTCTCTCTCTTTTACTCTCTGACTTTATCGCTCACTGTTACTCTGTCTCTGTGTCTCTCTCTTCCACCCTCTGTCAATGTATCTCTCTCTCTTACTCTATCTCTGTGTGTGTCTCTCTCTCTCTTTCACCCTCTGTCAACGTATCTCTCTCTCTTACTCTGTCTCTGTGTGTCTCTCTCTCTTCCACCCTCTGTCAATGTGTCTCTCTCTCTTACTCTATCTCTGTGTGTGTCTCTCTCTCTCTTTCACCCTCTGTCAACGTATCTCTCTTACTCTGTCTCTGTGTGTGTCTCTCTCTCTCTTTCACCCTCTGTCAATGTATCTCTCTCTCTCTCTTACTCTGTCTCTGTGACTCTCTCTCCTTTACTCTGTCCATGTATCTCTCTCTCTTACCTTGTGTCTCTCTCTTTCACTCTCTGTCCATGTCTTTATATATATATATATATATATATATATATATATATATATATATATATATATATATATATATATATATATATATATATATATATATATACTGTAACACTCACTATCCTCTTTGGTACTCCGTGGGTTTGTACCCTTTGGCCTCTTCATGGTTAATGTACTGCTCAATAGGTCAGGCCACACACACACACACACACACACACACACACACACACACACACACACACACACACACACACACACACACACACACACACACACACACACACAAATCCAAAGTCATGTGTGTGTTCTTAATTAGGGTCCCTCCATTTCCCAAACAGATCAGCCCTCTGTTGCCGGGTGATTTATTAGGTCATAAGAACAAGACTTCAACATGTCCACACACACACACAACCTCCCCTGTGTGTGTGTGTGTGTGTGTTTGTATGTGTGTGTATGTGGTTGTGTTTTAATTTCTGTGGCCTCCTTTCTGATGCATGGTTTCTATTGAACAAGCGTTTTAAAAGTTTGATGAGCCTGCCTCTATGATACTTAAAACCCTCTTTTTCCTCTTGTTGATGCATATTAAAACAATGGGATCAAGTGGGCTCGGATCATGAGATGTGGTTGAGTTCTTATCGGTTGTTGGTCCCATGCTGGTAGCGAGTGAAACCCTATTATTGTTAGCTTTGCCTGTTTTTTAGTAAATCTCATGTCTGTCTTCTATGAAATAACTTTCTAGTCACCACTAGCTCATTACGCTCTTCACTTTCAAGTCCTCATTCAGTACCATCGGGACTTCATCCTTAATGATCCATCTTTGATTTACTCTGAGTTGATCAAATCCTAAAGATTTTCTGAGCAGCGGTGGCCATAGTCAGGCATTCACTAAAAAATCGGTCTGTCTATCTATTTACCATCTATCAGTCCATCTATCTATATACTTGTCTGTCTGTTCTCCTTTCCATTGTGAGTAAACCAATGAAGATAGTTCAGTTTGTTTGGATGAGCGAGCTTGGTTTTCCGATGAGGTCATGGAAGCATGTTTGTGTGTGTGTGTGTGTCTATGATATAACGTCTGGTCTGCACCAGTGGATTTTGCATTTTTGGATCGATCTGATTCATGCAGATAGCGTTACATTACGTCGCTAGTCTCTCGCTGGGGCCTCCGCTCGGAATTGCAGCGTCCTGATTGCGATCTCAACCGGGTGATGTCATCGGGTCTGCTGTCGGCCCCTTCAGAACTCTCATTTGACATCACAACAGTAAAATTTCCTGTCTGTCTCTCTCTCACTTAATAGACGTAACAAAATTAAATCAAAGTTTTAAATTAATAAATCTCATCCCTCTCCTAGGCATTGCACCTCCCCGGTGATGACATCACTGTTGTACCCTGGCCCCGCCCACGTCATGAAGGACATCTCCTCCTCCTCCTCATCCTCGCCGATCACCTCCTTACTCCACTACCCCTCCTCCAAGACCGCTGCCGTGCCCTTCTCCCCATCCCTCTCCTCCTCCTCCTCCTCCTCCTCCACTTCCACGTCCCCGATGCCGATGCTCTCCTCCTCCACGACTCCCCTCTCCAAGCCCCACTCCTTCAGCCTGCAGACGGGACCCCACCTCATCGCCAGCATGCAGCTCCAGAAGCTCAACTCCCACTACCAGAACCTGGTGGGCTCCGTGGGAGGGGTCGGAGGAGGAGTGGGACCCGTTGCTCAGAGGGGGTTCCCCCCCGGCGCCGGGACCTCACTCCTTAGTTCCTCCGCCTCCTCTTCCTCCTCTGTGCTGGTCGGAGGCGGCGGCGGTACCGGGACGGCCGTTGGCTTCGGGCTTGGACCCCCGGGCTCGGGCACGGCGGCCGGCGGTGGCGGGGGGATCGACTTTGAGGCGGTAGACGAGGAGGTGCTGATGTCGCTGGTGGTGGAGTTGGGTCTGGACCGGGCCAACGAGCTCCCCGAGCTGTGGCTGGGCCAGAACGAGTTCGACTTCATGGCCGACGTGCCAGCCGGCTGCTGACCCAGAGAGAGAGAGAATAGGAACACACTAACTGTTTCAAAAAAAGAAAAGTACATTTTGCGTCGACAAAAGAATGCGAAGACTGGCGTCCTCCTGCCTTCTATTTAGTTTTTCTTTACGTTATCGTTCCCGGCCCGTTGACTCACGCAGAGGAAGTGAGAGGGAACAAACTGTTTGGAGTTCATTTGAGGACATATTTAGTTTTTGCGTTGACAGCGTCTGAGTTTAAACGGTAGCGACACATCGCTCCTGAGAGGGATGCTTCCCCGTCTACGCTTTTCTCGTCTTCTCCACCGTAACGAGGACGTATACTTACCCTTTAAGGAAATTTTGTTTAAGTCCGTCGGTTGGTTTCTATTTTCGTTTTGCCCCGATTAAGACGGGCGTCTGGGTTGCAGACGCTCATTACGTACCTCGGATTCTGCCGACGGCGACGGCTAGCGAACAAAAAACTATTTGGAGCTTAACCGTGGAAGACCGCAGCGATACGGGAACCCGAAGGAAAACCGTTCCCGGAACGGAGGACTGCTGCGTTTAGGATCTCTCTGTCTCTCTCACCACTCCCTCACTCGCTCTTAATGAAAAGAGAGTGATGGACAGTAGAGGTGAGGTCCGCTCGGTGGAATACAAAGAAGCACCTGTTGCACTTGTTTTTTTTCTTACACTCTTTGGTTTCCATCCCCTCCTATTGGGGATTTCATTTTGGGAAGAAAACGACCAAAACATAAATGATTTTCGACAGATGATAGAAATGTGCAACAGGAAACGCAGAATGTGTGCGATACCACGAGTCACGACAAACATTACCATTTCCTGTTTTTCTTTTAAAACGGACGGCGGTTGTCTTTGTTTCTATGGGAACGGGACCCGGGGCGTAGTCACGTCCACAAAGCCAGCGATTGTCTAGGGAGCTGTTATCTCCAAACCAACTGTATCTAATGTTCTCCTTTTCATTTCCGTATTTGTGTTTAAACCAATCAGATCCTCCCAGCAGGACAGATTCTACCTTTCAGAGAGTAATGAACGAAGAGGCGACGAGAACCACAGTCTAATGCATTTCATTGTCATTCTTATCAAGGTCGAGGAGGGAAAACATATTTGGATTGGCTTGCATGAGGCAGAAGAGAGGGCTTTCAAAAAAAGGCTTGTTTTATTATGAGGGGGATAACCTGACAAAACAGCCACAATATGTGGCTTTACTCCAACGTTCTAATGTTCACATCGCCACCTTCAGATTGTTGATTTAGCTGTTGATTTTTTTGTGACTGAAATAACACACTTCCCATCGCAGTTTGGACTCATTTGATTTCACGGTTCCCTATTCACATGACATAACTAGATTGGAACTCATCGCAACACTGCCTTGCTCAACGGCACTTGAGACGCTATCTCTGCTAACAGTTTTTGCACTGCGGATGTCTCAGCGGTCACCGTGGCATCGCCGTGGCAACCAACCAGCGATGCCACGGTTAGCCTCACCAAACATCTGGATTGGGAGTAAAAGTAGTGTGTGTGTGTGTGTGTGTGTGTGTGTGTGTGTGTGTGTGTGTGTGTGTGTGTGTGTGTGTGTGTGTGTGTGTGTGTGTGTGTGTGTGTGTGTGTGTGTGTGTGTGTGTGCGCGCGCACAAATCATCCATGGAAAGAAAAAAAGCGCATGCCAGCCCTCATGCATTTATTAAGAGACAGACATCACTGTTGGGTCAGCTTACACACACACAGACGCACGCACACACATACACACACAACTCTATCTTCTCCTTTTCTTAGCGTTCTTGTTTGTCTATTTAATGAAAGGTTTAAACGGCCATGACACTCGAGGAAAGCTTGACGGAGGACAGGGTTGATTTAGTCAGGGTTTCTTAAGCTGACCTAACCTTGTTCCAAAGATAAACAGACAATCTACTGTTGAGGTCGCTCTGAGAAAGACATTTCCCACTAATCATTTTCTTTCTTTAACTAATGTTATTTAAGCATTAGGCCTACTAAACGGAGGCTTTGTTAGTTTGCCATGAGGGGGCGGCATTTTGTTGCCACTCAATTTCTTCACGCGTCCATCCAATAGTTTGAATTCTCCCACGACTTTTAATTTCCTCTCTCCACTGACCCTCATGAGTTGGTTAATCCGTTCTGGGACCCCTAGCCAGGTCTTTAAAGAATTCAAGGTAACCCCCCCCCTCCTCAAAATCCTGCTTCAATTAACTTGACCTTCTTTCATAGCTCTAGTCGCGCCAGGTGGGCGGGGTCAAACAATGACTGGCAACCATACGACGCCCACTGGGGCTTAAGGCCCTGATATAAAGGCTATATAAAGGCTTCTGTGTACATTGCTTTGATTTAGATTATATACCCTGGCATGACCTCTACCCTCTTAACCTGCCTCCCCCCCAGCCTCTAAAACCTGTTGGCAGGCGGGGAGACGATGAACACGTAAATGAGCGCAGTGACTGCTCTTTGTGTACTAATTGGATTTCCTTTTGGTTCAGCGTGTTCTTTCACATGAGCAAAAAGATTAATTAAAAAGCCATGGAGGCAACAAAACGATATTGGAACTATTCTTGTTATGCACCATCAAATATAACAAAACATAGGTTAGGGGCTCCCAGTCATGTCTGCACAGTGATTGTGTGGGTGCGTGTGAGATTACGTTGATTCTGGAAATATTAGTTTTATTTATTAGGTTTACCTAATAGTTCTCCCCTCGTGAAATTGTGTTTAATATGAGTCGGAGGGGGGTTTCATCTTGTCCAACGTGGATAAACGTAAACGGCGACCTCATCTAGTGTTGTACTGGCCCAGACTTCGCCCTACAAGGAAATGTTTCAGCAGAGGATGGCTCTCGTGCCATACAAAGCGTTGTGCAAAATGTAATAGATTTAAGACCTGTTTTGACTTATTGACTGTCTGAGGTATTCAGCTCGCCATCTGGGGATCACAAAAACACAGCAGTTGATGATTATTTTTAACACAAATTTGTTTTACGATCCACTAACGGAAATGTGTTTGATTCCTCTCGTCTGAGACTCAACGTTTTTATCTGGACGGATTGTTTTCCATTTTCCATTCAGATGAATGGAATTTTTTCTTTTTAGTTGGTTTACCAATGATGACGTGATTATTCAAAGATGATTCCTTGTTTAAAAAAAAAAAAGCACTTTTTGTTCGACTGCTCTCACTTGTACATGCTCATGAATATGTAAATGAACATTATTGAACAACTGTATTTTTGTTACTCATCTCCGAGATTGGGGAAACATAAAAATGTTTATGACAAAGTTAATTGAGTGAGACTTTTTTTTTTACATTAAACCCATATACTAGCAGTATATATTCCGATTGCAATGCGGTAAACGAGCGTTATCAAAAACACAAATTGATATTTCAATTAAATTAATTGTTTACTTGGAAATTCAGAGCGCTGCTCTCCGACTTTAGCACATACTGCCACCTTGTGGCCTTTTCCGCATAGTACAACTCTAATAAATCAATAAGACGTTACATTGGAGTTAACTTTGTTGACGACCATGTTGAACAGAACCCTATCAATGTGATAAACATTGTTATCAACGGTATTTATGACTTCAGAAATTGTTAATATGTGTGCACACAGATGCTTTAGTGTGTGTGTGTGTGTGTGTGTGTGTGTGTGTGTGTGTGTGTGTGTGTGTGTGTGTGTGTGTGTGTGTGTGTGTGGGCGTGTGTGTGTGCATTCTTGAGTTCTGACAAGTTTGGTCCGTTAAACAGACATCCGACAGATAGACCCTCATTTTGAGTGACAGTATTATTATTGTCTGGCATTGCAGCTCAGTCGAGAGTTTGGGCCGAACGGTTGACGGATGAAATATCCACTCACGGCGAACCCGTCGAATCAGAGAATGTGTCGGAGGTGACAGCCAGCCTTTCCAGTCTTGTGTGTACAAAGTAAAAGTCAACAGATTTGTTGAACAGTCTGAGGTTCAGTGGGAAAATTGTGATCCAAAAGTTTGTTTACCCTACTTCAAGGCTATTCTCCCGCCTCGGTTAGAACCGGATGATGTCAGAGCCGTCGTGGAATCGTTGTTACCGTGGAGACGGAACGAAGATGCCGCCTCCTCCGAAGTCCGACCGCCACTGGAACATGTCATCTTCCTCCTCTCCGTATCCCTGCGCCACCTCTACATGCGGTTCACACACAGAGCACTAGGGGGCGCCAGAGTCCGGCCAGTGAAAAGCGTCTCCTCGTCATTCACGGTCGTCCCTGTCTCTTCTTGTACATCCTCCTTCCCGAGGCCGAGGAGAGGGCGTTTCCGAGAGAGCGCTAACGTTGGATGGGGGGCCAGCAGCGGCAGAGCTAACTGGGCGCTTTCGGTCCTCCTGCTCCTCGCTTTCCTCTCGGCGTCCCCTCACCCAGGGGATATCTTCTTCCTCGCCTTCATCCTTCACGGGCACCTTCACTTGGAACGCTGTGGAAAGAGGGGGAAACAACAAGAAACAAACCATGTCGCTACATAAACACTGTGCATGAATTATCTTACAACTCAACTTTTTAGTTTTTAATTAAAAGTTCTGGGTTTGATCCCCGATGGTATTGAAAGGGCAACACACCCTCGGTTCTCTTTGAAGGATTCCGGTTCTCCTCGGTTTGCAGAGCCCCCGAGCTCTCTGTCTGACAGGCTGCGTCTCTAGTCACTCTCTGTGGAGCAAAATGGAGGTAAAAAAAATAATATATATATCCTAATTCCACCCAAAAAAAGGAAGTGGCGTTTCACCCCCCTTCCCTCATCCCTTTTTTTTTCTCTTGTGTTTACCAGCGGTGTCAGCACCAAGGATGCACAATATAATAATAACATATTTTTTCATGTGGCCCAAAAGGTGTTCATTAGGAGTGAAAGAACTGTTTCCACTTAATCTAAGATCTTGAATTCTCCCAGCTGCATCTTCTGCTGAGCCTGGAAAAAATTAAAAAATTAAAACCTCAAGTACAATACATATATTTAAGGTATAATAAAGCTAATGAATGACAATTGCTTAAATGTTGAAATGTAACGCAACCAACAAAACACAACACTATCAATGGCCCCAACAGTAACTGAAATCCCGACTATACAGCTGTAATTATGCATGATGTTATAAAGGTTGAATACATTAGTCGTGCAACTCACCTGGTGGTTTGGCAGTCTTGGGCATTAGCTTTGGGGAAACCTTAAACGCGGGACGGATCCAGGTTTCAGACAGACACTGCCTGTAGGAGACTTGTCGAGGTCGGCAGGTGTGAAATGACGGCTACAGGTGGGTGTTCCAGCACTTCCACTATTCATACTCATTAAACAGTGTCCATTTCGTTTGGACAAAGATATCAGTGACTTTGACTTTGTTGCAGATGTCAACTTTAGTTGATTTCAGTTTTGAAAGTCTCTTCATCGCAATAGAGATGATTGCCAGGGATAAAAGTCGTCCTTGGTCAGTCCGATTCGGACTGCAGGTTTGGAGCGAGTTGTTGAAATCAAAGTATCAACGTTCAGAATCATAGGGGAGTAATAGGGGAGTCTGAGCTTTTCGCTGCCATCCTCGTCCATCCCTGTAGAAGGACAGAAACAGGCAGGACTGCGCCATTCACCGGGTCCAGCATCATTCAACTAGGCTCTCACCATGACTTATTGTCAACACAAGGACACATCAATAATCTTCGGGACACACAAGACAAGAGGATCACCAATTCAATCCAACTTCCGTGCAGCCAACCCCGAGGCAGTGAAGAAGCCATCTCTTCTTCTGCTTTCCAACAATTAACATATTCATCCAACATAAGCATTTGATAACCATGGAGGAGATTTGAGGGTACATGTAATCATAGCAATCAACAGATAAACAAATCCTAGATCACACCCTTTGAGCAACACAAAACACAATAAGAAACAATTATTTTGATTCTAAGTAGCCAGAAGAGACGCACCATTGGAGAAGTGATACATGGAGATGCCTTGGTGTCCGACAGCCTTGCTGCTCTCTCCCGGATAAAAGCTGTGATCCTGCCCATCTCGTACACGTTCTTATGTATTTACTCAACATTGAACGGCATCTTGTACACACCGCTTTCGCTTTGTGAAAGCCATCGCACGGTGTCACCCTTGCTACCGTTATCGCCTCTAAAGTCTGCGTGTAGTCCGGCTTTTCCCGGAAGGAAGCTCTCCCGGTCCTGCATGGCAACAGGTTGTGTTTGTTCTTCTTGTTGAGGTTGAAAGAGACGCAACATGGACGGCAAACATCGGGGGATATCTGTGGAGTTTTCTCGTTTATCATCTTGTTGTTGAAGAGGGAGAGGGCGAAAGTTTCTCATCATCTTCTTCTTCAGTTGTTTGTGTGTGTGTTTTAGATTGCTGCCCTCCAGAGGAAATCTGAAGTACCAGACGAAAGACACAATTCTGCTTTTCAAGGATTCCTCTATGGAAGTAAATCTGTGCCATCGGGTTTTGAAAATAAAAACACATTGAATTATAAGCACTGAATATTTATGCATTGAAATAACCTATCTGGATTTTTTGCCTCTGAATTTAACTCTTTACATTTTCAATATATCATGTTCACCTTTATTTTTCAATGTTAAAAAATTCAACGTTAAAAAATTCAACGTTAAAATATTAAACTCAAATATTTTCAGCGTCCAAAAATTCAGTCCGCCAAAGTCACCATCAAAATTCAGTGTACGAAATTCAGTGTTAACATCCGGGGACCCAAGAAAGAGCAATCGATCCTAGATGCTAGATCGCTGTCAAACGAGTGTGCGCGTCGTTGGATACCTGACTCTCTCACGCGGGAAGGCAAAACAGATTTAGCCATGTCCAATGGCAACAGCAGCAGTAATAGTGCTTCGGTGAGTACATTTTATATATATGCCATTCGTATGGGTTGTTTCTGTAAGATTCAGCAATGGACAATACTAACGGACACTTGTACATAAGAAGGACATCGAATTGAAAAATAGGGGTAGTTCGGAATTTTGGACATAGGGCCTGATTCCCAAGTTAGCCTTGGTGTTCTTTATCATTGGAGACTAGGCTAGCTAGGCTAGCCACAAGTCAACGGGCACATTTTGATGCTGGTTTATAACGTCTTTATTGAAGATTTCAGGGGTACAGTTCTAACAGTCAGGTTTATAATATGTAGCGCCACTAGGTGGCGCCTCCCTCTTCTTCACGTACAATGAAGAAGTGCGTGCTCTTTCGCTCGGCTAGAATAAACAGCTGTATACGATCGAAGTCTCCCTTTTTAATATGAGTTATTTAGTTACTGATTTGTTGTAGGCAGGAATCCCGGACTTTCCACCTGTGTGTTAAATATAGTGCCGTGGAGACCTGGCGTGGTATGGTCAAAAGCTTATAGTATACTAAAAGTACCGTGAGGAGAATCTCGCATGTTGTCTCCTTCCTGCTAACCCTGACCTACTGTACCATCGCACGTTACACAGTATGTGGATAGACCAATTGGCTCTATCAAATAATTCTCCCACTGCAGAATCACGTTATTTTACACCACTACTCACCCCATGTACATTGTTTTATAACGTATATATTGAAGATTTCAGGGGTGCAGTATGTGCAATCTATGTAATGTAAAAAAAAATAGCACTTCAAGAAAAAACATAAATAATCAATTAAACTAAATAAATAAATACAAAAGTGTAGCAAGTATTGTTAAAACTTGTACATATTTGTGAATGGGATTTTGCATGGGTTTATATATGCAATAGCTAATAATTATTCAAATCCAATAATACAAACATTTTATTTTGAGTTACGTTATTTCAATGCATAGATATTCAGTGCTTAGAATTCAATGGGTTTTTATTTTCAAAATCCGATGGCTCCAAATTAACACTCGCCAAACTGGGTAAAGTAGTCTTAAGTTATTGAGTCCACCCGCCACTTTGGCTGGACACATCTTGTCCTTCAGCTGCAGAGAGCTGAGAGCAGTCAACAGTAGCCTATATAGACACATTTTGAAATAAGCCATGGAAGAACTACTCCAAAAACATTCACAACAATCTATTTAATTTATCCTAGATTGTAGAAATATGTATACTAATTAATTGAATAGGCTGTGTTCAATGTATAAAGTTTGGTTTTAATTAAAAGGAAATGTTCTAAAAATGTTTATCATTATTATGACAATTATGTGTATAGATAAACAATATACAGATATAGATATTAATATTATTGTTCTATGGGCCAATGGACCAAGAGGACATGCTCAAAGGTAATTAGAGTGAAATGCAAGGGTTATGGTTATGCAATATCACGCTGTGCTACAAAATTTATTTTTATGCTACTGAATTTTTGTGCTTGCTGGCACCAGTGCTACCACTTAAAAAAAATAAGCGAACAGCCCTGGATATGCATTTATAGTTCTTCCTTAATGTATTTACTGTTTTTATATTCTTGCTTTTAACAGGATGAGTTGGATGACACTGCACAGGCCTGGAACACACACACCATCAGGCCATCGAAAAACCTTAACGTCCCCAGCGGTCGGCCGAACGTGATGTTTGCATTACCTGAACTCTATGGGACAAGAGACTTCCTTTCCCCAATTGAAGATTATGATTTTCAACTGTGCAAAAATGAATGTATCTTTCGCCAGACCAAACCGTGTGATCCAGATCTATATGAACTATGCAACATCTTTATGGCTGAGTCCAATCTCACTCTAGCAACAGATTCATATCAGGCAGTGAATTTGTACATGCACCTCAGAGAGGCCATCAGGGCATGTGTGTAGGTCAGGCGTATTTAGTTGTGTCTTGTGTTGAGCTTCGAAGTGGCAGGATTTTTTGGTCACATAAGTAATTCACCGTGCTGTCCTTTTCCTTTATAAGTTTCCTTTAAAGTCATAGCTCAGCATCTCTAGCTTTTGGCAAATGTTATATTCCTTTAAACGATAGTTTAGAAACACAGAAATTAGGGGGGGCTTTATAGACAAAGCCTGTAAAAAGTAAATCAAATGTGTATCAATTTCAGAACTTTACTTTAACAAATGTATCACTTTTTTCAGTCAGAATTGTATTTAACAAAAAAGGTAACTGGCTTCAGTAACTAAATGTGAATACTTTCTTTCATGATAGAATATCATTGGATTTCAAATGATGGGACCAAAAAAATGTATGTATCTATCGAACTCTGAACTTCTGATGGCCAATCAGTACAAATATTGACATGTTGCCGACAGAAAAGCATTTTGAAATTATCTGCATTTACAACCTGTCGTTTCAAATACTGAGAGAGGGGTTAAAAAACGACAACACACGCTATTCATGTTTTTGTTGAGAATGGAAGATTTGTTATTACTGTAACTATATTGCTATCCCGTATGTGGAACTCTGAATAAACAAAAAATTGCCAAACAAGTTTAGTGCTGTTTCCTGATTTTTTTTCTCCATATTTTTCACTGGCCACATTAGCTAGATGAAAAACTTAATGAATTAATGATTGTACTTGTTCAAGAACAATTGACTTAATTATTCTTGTAATCAAACTAGTATTACTTTTCATACCATGACAAGTTCCTGCAGACTTCTTCTTAATGTCACATAAATGTTGCTAAGGTGTCAAGACAGCTGATTGTATACAGCAGGGGGTGCGGTCGTCCTGCCGGTTCAAGTAGGATGACCTGAAACCTGTATAAAATCAGCTGTCTTGACACCACAGCAACATCATGTGACATTTAGAAGAAGACTGCAGGCTTCTTCTAAATCTAAGTCTTCTAAACGAAGACTACATTTACAATCAAAACATGTCAGGGTATGAAAAGTAATACTAGTTGTATTATTATGTACACTATCTATTATTATCTACACTGGAGTTAGTTTCGTCGTCTGAGACGTCTCGCCCTACGTGACACTCTGAGATCGAGCTCTTTCAACAACAACCGCACATCCTCTTTCCTCACACGCAGTCGATGCTCCCTGCATTTAGCGTACATCCATCGGTACCCGTGAAGCTGTCCAGAGTACTGCAGTTGGTCGCTAATAAAATCCACCAGGACCCACAGGTCAGAGTACGCCTTGCGGCGAGTGTCCCCTATCTCGCAGTATCCTCTTCAGATGTCTCTCACTTATGTGGAAGGCGTGCCTACTGGCAAGTATTGATTTGATGTCCGAATATTTGAGGCCAAGCTCAAAATAAACATTGATAAATCCCCCAAACTCCATCGTTGTGGTGGTTAGTTTTTTCCTCTGACCCGAATGACGCGACCACTCGTTTGACCGCGATCTAGCATCTAGGATCGATTGCTCTTTCTTGGGTCCCCGGATGTTAACACTGAATTTCGTACATTGAATTTTGATAGTGACTTTGGCGGACTGAATTTTTGGACGCTGAAAATATTTGAGTTGAATATTTTAACGTTGAATTTTTTAACGTTGAATTTTTTAACATTGAAAAATGAAGGTGAATATGATATATTGAAAATGTAAAGAGTTAAATTCAGAGGCAAAAAATTCAGGTAGGTTATTTCAATGCATAAATATTCAGTGCTTATAATTCAATGTGTTTTTATTTTCAAAACCCGATGGCACAGATTTACTTCCATATTCCTCTTATTCTTGATGCATAGTTTTTCCGCTGAGGAGTTTTTCCATTAATATGTAATAGCTACAACTTAGCAATGCATATCAAATTGCAATAACAACATACTTTAAAACAACTCCTTGAATGAATTAACCTACTTGGATATAGTCTATGGCCAGGTGTCTACAAAC
Organism: Gadus chalcogrammus; assembly: GCF_026213295.1. NCBI lineage: Eukaryota > Metazoa > Chordata > Actinopteri > Gadiformes > Gadidae > Gadus > Gadus chalcogrammus. The sequence goes on along the minus strand of NC_079428.1, from coordinate 10,554,780 downwards.
CTAGTCAACGTTTAAATTGATCAGATATACATATGTACAGTATTATACACAAATATTTACTATAAACTAAACATTATGGTTTATTTAATGAACGAATTGATATGTATGACCATATCATAAATAAGGAAGGTCCCCCATCTATGCTATTTTTTTCTGTCCCTCCCGGTCTGCCGTACGCGCGTTTATCATCCGGGGCCGGAAGTAAGGAGGTCCTTTCCCCCGCAGACTCCAACATGGTGAGCCGTTTACTCTCATGATTCCCATCCGAACTCATCTTTAAACATCACTTTCTGTTGTCCAACTATCACGCATTTTAACGTTACAATCTATAAAGTCCCTATCTATAAGATGGATGATGGCAAAATTGCAGATTAATCAAATTAATTTCGTTGTTAAAGTAATGGGACTGTGAACCTCAGTGTGGCTATCATTCTTAGCAATGCTAGTCATTAGCATTCAGTACATTGTAGTATACACTTCCGCTATTGTGTCATGCTTTTAACAATAAGTACGCGATATTGTTTTCTCATAAGGTGTTGTGTTGAGAAACAAGCCGGTATTTGTGTTGAAAAAGACAAACTCAATGTTAGGCCGAATCCGGGTTCGGCTCCCTCTCGTCTGAATGTATAGCCATTAGCATTAGTGGCTAACCCGCAAGAATCCTTCGCTGTCTTGCGTGGGAAATGAGCGTACTGTTGTCTCCATGTATGCTCTATTAACGGTATGTTTTAAACAATCGCACCCTTCTAGGCACGAGGACCGAAGAAGCACTTGAAGCGCGTCGCGGCGCCCAAGCATTGGATGCTGGACAAGCTCACCGGAGTATTCGTAAGTCTTTATCTACTACTTTATGTTCTGGGTATCCTGGTTGTGTCTTTTGGTCTTGCTAAGCCCCTAGTGAGGTCTTAAGGGTTGGTTCATGTTTAGTCGTGTGTACATCCTCGGTCTTGAACCTAACGGGACATGTGTTGATGATGGCATGCAGTTTTCTTATATGTACCTGGTTCATACTAGCAGTCCTTATAATAAACATTGAGACACACAAAATACATCTCCATCGATGTTGTGGGGTATCCTTACTGATTGTGGCCGTATGTCTTCTGTACGGTAGATCTCAATGTCCATTCTAATTGGAGTAATGCCCACTCCTAGACCAAAACATGGCATACCTTTTCTTCTAACAAGGTGTGAACATTCCCCCTGAGCGAATGAATGGAAGAGATTTGTTTTTAACTCATAACTTTTTCCTAGTGGACCAAAACAATTGATATACATGTTTGATGTTCAATCAGTTAACCAGGTCTCCCATCAGGACCATGTGTTAATAACTCCAGGTTCCATCAGGCTGACTGTATCGTCCCGTTCCCCCTCTCAGGCTCCTCGTCCTTCCACCGGTCCCCACAAGCTGAGGGAGTGCCTACCCCTCATCATCTTCCTTAGGAACAGGCTGAAGTACGCCCTGACTGGAGATGAGGTCAAGAAGATCTGCATGCAGAGGTTCATCAAGATCGACGGCAAGGTCCGCACCGACATCACCTACCCCACCGGGTTCATGGGTGAGTCCCTGCGCCAGAGTAACCGGCTAGAGGGGTGTTCACCGACATCACCTACCCCACCGGGTTCATGGGTGAGTCCCTGCACCATAGTAACCGGCTAGAGGGGTGTTCACCGACATCACCTACCCCACCGGGTTCATGGGTGAGTCCCTGCGCCATAGTAACCGGCTAGAGGGGTGTTCACCGGGGCAGGTTTATGTACCCCCCCCCTCCCACCATGAATTTTCCCACATGGGTATGATGAGGGGAGTTAGTGATGGTGCGTGGATGTGGCATTCTGATTCTGTGGTTATGAAGTGTTTTCTCTGAAGTTTCTCAACTGTTTCAAAGAGAATGCAGCATACTGTTAAAACGGATATGACGGCACCCAGGCTTTATTTTCATGATGAAGATGAGGTTTTACTGGAGACCCCGACACTAAAATAGAGTTAATGATGTTGCTTTCAGATACTGCTTAACGTCTGGCCATGGATGCCTTATTCTTTCTTTGAATTGCCAGCATGCATATGGACCTCTGCTAATGCAGTAAATGTCTCCTAAGTGGGTCGGTTCCTTGTAAAGACGTTTCAACAGCAAACCTTAGGCACATCGAAGCAGCGCGATATGTAAGGGATGATGTATAGAACGGCTGTCATTATCTGGAAATTAATTCCCGACAGGGCAAACAGGCGAATGACTTGTTATATTGACGGTGATATGACGATATATTGGACCCCAAGGCCGTTCTGCCGGCGAATTAAATTCGCTCTGCAGCAGAGGCTGGAGATCGGGAAGATCGGGAGGACCCCCCCCTCCCGATCTCCCCCCCTCGTCTAATCTCCTGGTCTGTGGGAAACACTGAGATGGGTTCAGAACCTTTGGTCTGGATTGGCACATCGTTTCTTAAAGGGAAACGCACTGATCTGACCGGGACTACAATGTGATCCTGTACCATGGTATATTATGTTGTGCATCCGAGACCACGGTTATACCAACTTTCATATGTAACACGGCCGGAAAAGGGCAATGATGACCTTTTACATTACTTGATCAGCACTGAACTGAAACCATAACAATGTCCTCTAAGAAGTTCTGAGCTCTTTGGTAGAACTACATGTCCCTACATCCTCCCACCATTGGCCATCCATGGGGGTTATAACCCAGGCAATGAATGACATCTGCATCAGGAATGATTAGTTTATTTATAGTCTTGATTTTCTCATTGTCCTGTTAGGTGAACATCAGTTTCATAGCAGTCTTTTACGAACATTTACCTTAAGAATTTTGTATTGACCGTATGTTTTGCATGTGCACCCGTCAAAGAATAGCTGTCTTGTGTTTTCAGCTAATTGGCTCCTTAAATGAACAATAATACTGTCTGGTTTGAGAGGAACCAATCTTGTCAGTGTCTCCTAGCAACATTTGTTTGATATTGCTGGGGTCAATTTCAGGCCACTGCTGGATGATACACAGGTTTTTGTTTTTTTAAGTGGCGGTAATACACAGGGTAATGCTGGTTTTCTTGCTGTTTATACAACAGATGGGACAACGTCAACTGCCCTAGTTTAATGGATTAGACTCTTTTGGGCATTATTTCACTGGCATTTTACTACTGCACTGAGGAGAAAGGCATGTTATTCCTCTGTCCCGTTACTACTTTACTAAGGAAAACAATAATGTTGATGGCTCCTTGTAAAAGCACCACGTGAGATAACATAGTGTTAAAGACTTTTGCGACGTCTTGCATTATACCAGGGAAATGTTGTGTGCAACCAATGCATAATCTGAATATTAAGGGGGCTTGATTTCTTGATCCTCTGGTTGGTGAATTTAGGGACATCCCAAGCATATATTGGGACCTCTCTCGGTGATGGACAGCGTAGGACTTGTTTGGACATGGGTATTCAACGTGAATGCATGCTAAATAAAATAGAATCAGAAGTTTGCAGATGGAAGGGCTAATCATCAATATACAGAACAATCTTTGCTGTAGGTTGTGTTGACAAAATGTGATGGGTGGGGTCTTGATGCTGATGTGTCTGTTCCTCCTCCAGATGTGATTAGCATCGAGAAGACAGGAGAGCACTTCCGTCTCATCTACGATGTCAAGGGACGTTTCGCCATCCATCGCATCACCGTTGAGGAGGCCAAGGTAAACGCTCATTTAAAATCATGTTGTGTATCTAGGTTCTAATCGGAAATGTTGCAGTTGCCATGCTCCATTCTTTAGACTTCAGAATCCTTGGAGAATAGTTCTAGAATGCACCAATAGAATGCATCAACTCAATCATGCATTCATGAACCCTACTTTGTGGAAAGTATATAAATTGAGAACGCAGCTTTGCGATGCAAATCGCCTTGGAAGCTTATAGCTGGACTTGCAGTGTGCATACATATTCGTGAGATGTTAAGGTCTCCCTCCTCTTTCTCTGCAGTACAAGCTGTGCAAGATCAAGAAGATCATCATCGGCACCAAGGGAATCCCCCACTTGGTGACCCATGATGCCCGCACCATCCGCTACCCAGACCCCCTCATCAAGGTGCACGACACCGTGCGCATCGACCTGGAGTCCGGCAAGATCACCGAGTTCATCAAGTTCGACACCGGTACGTAGGCCTGTAGCGCTGGACTCTGCAGGGTGTTCACGTTTGTCTTTTCACATTTCACTGCCACGATGGTTCAGTGTCAGCGTCCAACCTATGTGATGTATTGATCAGCTTACACAGTGGACTGTCGCTGGGAGGTGATCTACCATACATCTGGGTGGACCCTGCCATTGGTTACATCACAAACTTTCGATTTTAAAATGACTTGTTATAATTACTCAACCTCACACTCTGGGGTAAAATGGAGGTCTTTTAAGTTATCATTTAAATCACACTTGGTTTTAACAGGGTGAGTTTCAAGTGATCCATTTAGACTTGAACTTTCTTTGCTATTCTTAATGATTATTTCGGAGCAATGATGAAAAGTTGGTTTTGACAAGCGATGAAACTATTCACCAATTCCTCTAAGAAGTTCTGAGCTCTGTAGGTATCTTCTTATAAAATTGCAATTCATTTTTAACTGACGTTTTGAGGAGCACAGTGCATTCCACCTTGGCCTTTAGAGATTAAATAGAAAGGCTTCTTCCACATGGATTGGGGCAGATTTGAACAGTTTATAAATGAAAGCAAAGTAAAGTCTGTCTTGTCAATGGTCTAGGCTTACAGACGCCCTTGATGATCTTTTTTTAATACTTCTTTCTTGGCTTAGACTCCAAAGGTTTTTCTGAGTATAAGGTTAAACGGTTTTCTTTGAACACGGGGTAAAATGCTACTACTGTCTTAACAATAATTTTATTTAGCAGATGCTTTTATCCAAAGCTTTTGTATATATCCAACTACAAAACTAACGACGTCTTGCGTCTCTTCGTATATATATTTTTGCAGCGCTATATTCAGACGAAAGACTAAACCTAGTCTTCTCCCTGCAGTCCCCAAAATTGCATGCTCTTTAAAAAAACATTTATATTTGAGATTAAATGCACACCTACCGAACAAATATTAAACTATTTAGCCTCAGCCCTCTTAAGTTATGTCTTAATTTACGAACAGTCCTTTGACATTGATTGTGCTCCAAGCTGGTGCATGTGACTAGAGGTTGTCATGGAGACAGTGGTTCTAACTCCTCCCCTTCCTCTTCCAGGCAACATGTGCATGGTGACCGGCGGTGCCAATTTGGGTCGTATCGGCATGATCACCAACCGGGAGCGTCACCCCGGCTCCTTCGACGTTGTGCACGTCAAAGACACCAGCGGCAACATCTTCGCCACCAGGCTGTCCAATATCTTCGTTATTGGCAAGGTGAGAACAAAGACCATTAATTGGAAGATCTTTTATTTTTCTATTCACCAAACTAAAAGTTGAAATTTAGCTCAAAACGTTCATCACACTGCATATGTTACTCAAAGGGGTTCCTATTTTAACTGCCACGTTGGTTTGGTGTAGCAGTGTCCACCTGGGCAGAGTCCACCCTGTATGACTTGTAGATCAACCTAGCCAGGGGACTGAACCAACTGGCAGGCTGGGAGTTGATCTACATACATCTGGGTGGACCCTGCCATTAGTTGCATCACAATTTTATTCAATTTTAAAATGACTTGTTATCTGACTACCTCACACCCGAGGTAAAATAGAGGTCAGTTTAAGCAATCATTGTAACTATAGTGTGGATTTTTAACAGGGTGTTGAGTTTCAAGAGATCCATTTAGACTTTGTCATTCTTAATGTTTATTTCGGAGCAATGATGAAAAGTTGGTTTTGACAAGCGATGAAACTATTCACCAATTCCTCTAAGAAGTTCTGAGCTCTGCAGGAATCTTAAGTTGCAATTAATTTTAAAACTAATCAACTGACATTAAAGCAGTTTGAGGAGCACAGTGCACTCTTTCTTGGTCTCGATCGATTAAATAGAAAGGCTTCTTCTAGATTAGTTGTCTGCATATTGAATCAATATGCTTATGTATTCATGACAAACCCTTCTTGGAACTACCAAAGTAGATGCACTTTTTAATTATGTTTTGAGAAATCTCAAATGCTGTCAGTCCGATTGTTTACAATACTTTATGATCTCTGTTAATTTCTGATTTAAACTGAAATGTCATGTCGCTGGTCCATAGATTGCATTGAAGCGCCTGTTTTGCACCTGTTAATCGTCACCCCCCCTTCTTCCGTTACCAGGGCAACAAGCCATGGGTATCCCTTCCCAGAGGAAAGGGCATTCGTCTGACCATCGCAGAGGAGAGGGACAAGAGAATTGCTGCCAAGGCCATCAGCGGTTAAACTAGTCCCCAAACGAGCTGGTTTTCAATAAACTGATATTTACTAAACACCTTGACTGGTTTGTCTGCTTTTGTTTTTCAAGTCACTGTGTTCTAACTAGAGTTGTCAGAATTTGATGGTGGAGGGGCCTCCTTCTATTAGAGTTGTGAAATAAAATGTATGGGAAATGGAGTACAATAGGGAAAGTATGCAGGGTCTTTGGGAGGGAAGACGTGGCAATTATTTTAAATTGGGGCTATTATATGCCATAACTTGTTTGAACGTATACTTGGGAAGAGTGAACGTCATGATTAATGTTTGCCTATTTGAATCGAAGGTTACTGCAGGCCCTAGATGTAATCTGTCTACCTACTGGGTGATTTTTAGCTCACTACAAAGTGAGAGTAAGCTCCATAATTAACCGAAATGGTTACATGAGCTTTAGAGTGACCTCTTTACAATGACTGGATTGACCCAAAGCAAACCTGTTGATTAGCGGTGTTCCTTGATGCAATCTCAGCCGTGAAGAGCTTTGAGGTTGGTTTCTCAACCCAAATAAACAAGTACACTGCAAAGTTTTATCTGCTTCCACAGGTACGGTGGGGATGTCACCCCTTGCCACGGGGTAACTAACGTAACCATAAATTAGGCCTAATATATGATTTGGTTGGGCTTTTATGCAGAACATATGTGGGGACATTAAAATACTTTTAATTTAATCAACTCCAATGTAGTTAAGTGCAGATTCAACCAAAGCACTAATCGTTGCTGGACAGTTGACTTTCTAAAGAATGAGCGGGCTTTCCTGAAATGCAGCATTGTAATTCAAGACTGTCTTTGGTTCTCTGGTCTCGCTCTTCGTGGCTATTCTTAGTTTATGCTCATCTCTGAAGTAGTTACCTAATCCCCCTCTCCCTCACTAAATCCCTACTTCCACTTATTTTCAGTTTTATCCATCTGTTTCCATATCTGTCTATTTTTACTATAAACGTCTCGTCTTTCCCTTCAAGACATTGAAGGCATTTTCGAAATATTTGGACTAGAAAATGTGGACACATTTTCCCTAATCTAATCTTTGTTAACACAGCATTCTTTAATCATTTTTAACGCAGTCCTTGGAAGATTTTTATGATAATCCATTGTTGGCTGTGTAAAAACCATCATGTTCAAATTATCATCTGGTTTTAATGGAAATCAACCTTAAAACCCTGTTCTATCTCTTACAAATCAATTTCATATCTATAGTTTAATTTATGATATGTAACCTTTGTTTGTTCGACCCTTCATGAAAGTATTTTCTCCACTGAATTGGGGTGAGGGAGGTAGAAGAAATAGTAGTACTGATTGAATACATAGTATTTTCCCATGTCAATACCGTTTTCCTTTATTAACTTGAATAGAAGTGGAGGTAGAGAGGGGTGAGGGATGGAGCTGAAGAGAGGAGGGAGCTAGTGAGTGCAGTTAAAGAGATGGCAAGATCAGGGGGGAGGTTGCACTCCTGTAATAACCCCCCCCCTCCTCACCCTTTTAAGTTGCACAGTCTCTCCTTCCCTGCCTTTTAATCACTGATCTCTCCATCTTACACTCACCTGTTCTCTTCATTCCTTGCCACCTCTCCTCCCTCCACCCCCCCCTCTCCACTTCCCTCACACCCCCCTCCCCATTTCTCTTTTAACCTCTATCTCTCAATCCCTCTCCTCTCCTCTCATCTCTTCATCCCACTCTTCTATTTATCTCCATCCCTCTTCTGTCTCTTCATCCCCCTCTTCTTTCTATCGCCATCCCTCCTCTCTCCATCACTCACTATAGAATCCTAGAGCATCTGCAGTCAGATGCTCAAAGGTATTCAAACTATAACATTCACAGCCACAAAGTATACACTCAACTGCAGTGTTCACCTGCTGAAGGAACTCTCTGCCATTCGCTCTCATTCACCTCACTCACCCACCCTCTCACTCTCTGGTTTATCCTTTTTATCCCTGTAAGCACTCTATCTCTCATCCTCTTTATCTCTCTCTCCCCTCCCCTCCCCACTATCCCTCTCTTTCTCTCTCTGTGGTCTGATTTCAGTTCCACTCCATATGGCGACTGCTGGGATCCAGCCTGTTCACTCACTCACACACACACACACACACACACACACACACACACACACACACACACACACACACACACCCTACCCTCCCTGACTGCAGTGACTAAGCCTTCATATATTTGTTTTTGTGTGTGTGTGTGTGTGTGTGTGCATTCGCCTCATCGTTCCTCTCCCTGCAGTGTCCTGGCTCATGTCTCACCTCTCCCAACATACCTAAACAACACACACCACAGGAATCTGTGTGTGTGTGTGTGTGTGTTTGTGTCGGAGGCCCTGCCACGTTTTTAAAGTGCATCGTATGGCCTGCTGTCCTGATATAACTCAAACACGATATGCTGTCAGAACGAAAGCATGCTGCCTTTGTTGTTTTCACGTCGATTTGTTACTTACAAGGCGATGCTGAGAAAACGATCAAAGATTACAATCGATACCGGAGTCATGTCATAAATCAAATATCAACAACACAGAATGTCCATAAAGTAACAATAGAAAGTCAACTCAATTATAGTTCTTTGAAACAACTATTAAACAGTTTAGACGAACGCATGTGTCAAAATGTTATATTTGCAAAGTGCACATGCCATACATTTATGCAGGGTAGGTTAGTAATTGAGGTAGCATGAGTTATGAGTAATTATGAGTTAAATCAGTTTTGGAAGTGTCAGAGTTTCTTCCCTTTTGCGTTAGCTAGGGATACATGACAAACTGACTTGGCGTGCTGTGGTTTTTATCATCCCCTGAGATGATGAAAGAACGCCACATCTTCTCGCCATAGAGTTGGCAGCCATTTTGTTTGTTTTCATAAGAGAAACCCAATGTGGCCATCGTCCCTGTTATAAAACAGACTCGGTCGAGTGCTCATAATCGCACACACATTGGCTCTGTCTCTTTGACACACACTAGCACACACACAAACATGCACGGCCGCACACACAAGCAAATGCACACACACACTCAAGCAAATATAAACAATTGTTCCTGGTCTTTGAATAATGAAATGTGACACTTGCCAGACGCAGACTTTGCACCAGTCCTGCATCCTCCTGTGAGTGGACACAAACACACTCTCTCACACACACACACACACACACACACACACACACACACACACACACACACACACACACACACACACACACACACACACACACACACACACACACAGGCGCACACACACACAGACGCTCCATGTAAACGTAGTCCATGAATGCACGTGCACAAATCACATGCATACCAGGCTTTGAATCGCATTTGGCAGGAGTGCGCACAGAACAAGCTGTGGAAGAATGACAAAATGTGTGTGTTTCTGTGTGTGTGTGTGTTTCTGTGTGTGTGTGTGTTTCTGTGTGTGTGTGCCTGCGTGTATATGTGTGGGTATTTCGATGAATCGGAATGGCTGTCCACACACACACACACACACACACACACACACACACACACACACACACACACACACACATACACACACACACACACACACACACACACACACACACACACACACACACACACACACACACACACACACACATTGCTTCCATGCATGTCCGTGCACACGTCTGTGTGTAATAGGGATTGGATGATTTACACACATAATCACTTTGAATTGTCCACAATTCATTATGCTGTTTAAACGATATAACTGCTGTTGTGTACAACTCTGTGTGTAGCGATGTTGCACAACACAAGGATTCCACAATTAAACCCAGACCCTTTACTCCGACCCATATTGTTGGAGTAAAATGTCACACCACTTTTGAATTGAAAAAGGAATGGAGGGAAATAAACTTCCCACGTGAGACAGAACAGAGGGAGGGATGGAGAGACAGAGGGAGGAAGAGGTGGCAGTAGACAAGGCAATATGGAACGACGTGAAGAGAGACAGATGGAATGAAAGAATGAGACACACAATTGGAAGTTTATTTTTTCAAAGTTTTAGACTTATCTTCATGTTATTGGATAGTTTTGTGTTACCTGCTTTAATAACCATGCAATTATTTGACTTTGCCATGGTTGTTTTGATACATGCATACCAATAAAGTTCAGCTGGATTGAATCGAATAGAAAGAGAGTCAGGAAAGAGAGGGATGGAGAGGGAGCAATGGAAGAGACCGAGGGAGAGAGTGAGAGGTGAAGGTGGTAAGAGAGGGAGAGGGATGGAGGGGGACTAGAGAGAGAGGGGGAGGGAGGGGGACGTAGACAGAGAGGGAGGGGGCAGGAGGGAGAGTGAAGGGAGAGAGAGAGAGAGAGAGAGGGACGGAGGGTGAATTAGAGAGAGAGGGAAGGGGCAGAACGAGAGTGAAGGAAGAGAGACAGAGACGGAGGGGGAAGGAGAGAGAGAGGGAGGGAGAGTGAAGGGAGAGAGAGAGAGATGGAGGGATGGAGGGGAAGTAGCGAGAGAGGCATGGAGGGGAAAGAACCAGAAAGGGGGGGGGAGAGAGAGAAAGGGGGAGCTGGATAGGGTTTTACTTCATGGTAACTTCAGGCTGTGAGTGCAGTGCTCTGGGCCTTCGAAACAATGAACTCAGTCTTCACATGAGGGAGGAGGTGAGAGGAGGAGGAGGAGACAGCTGTTTCTAATCAATTGCTTCTATGTGATTGACTGGCTGGTGTGCTTACCGGCTGATTGGTTAAATGGCCTGAGTGAATGGCAGGCTCAGCAGAGAGAACGGCGCTGATTGGTTGAATGGGTTGGGGACCAGGCTTTCTGATTGGCTGACAGGATGACTGGATAAAAGTCGTTATCGTTTCTTTGTGTCTCAGTTTTAACGGCCTTGGAGCTGCGTGCCTGACTCGTGTTGTGACTTCATGACTGACTGGGGGAATTAATGGCTGGCTAACTGATTTTCTGACAAACTGACTGTAAAACTGACCCACAAATTAACCGTCTCAATAACTCACATGTACAGTTGCTGATATGATTTCTGGGCTGCTACGGCAACCACATGTTATGATGTCATGGGGCTGCCCCCCCCCCCCTGTCTGTCTTTCATTCCCTCTCTCATTCTTACAGTCCCCCTGGATCTTTTTCTCTCACACACACATGGACACACAATCCGCACGCACACACACACACACACACACACACACACACACACACACACACACACACACACACACACACACACACACACACACACACACACACACACACAAACACAAAAAGACACCATACATACACACAACATGCACAGACACACACACACACACACACACACACACACACACACACACACACACACACACACACACACAGAAAAAGACACCATACATACACACAACATGCACAGACACACACACACACACACACACACACACACACACACACACACACACACACACACACACACACGCACACACATAACTTTCCCATGTGGATGTTCTCATTTGTGTCAATAAAAAGCAGTTTATGTTTGAACCCTCACTCACTCGCTTTCTCCATTTCTGTCCCTTTCCTGCATCCCCCCTTTATCACCCTCCCTCCCACTCTGAACCCCCTTTCCCTCTCCCCCCTTTCTGTCCCTCACTCATGACCCCTCTCTATCCATCTCCCTTTCCCTCTCTCTCTCTCTCTCTCTCTCTCTCTCTCTCTCTCTCTCTCTCTCTCTCTCTCTCTCTCTCTCTCTCTCTCTCTCTCTCTCTCTCTCCCCTCTCCCTGACTCCATCCCCCTCTCTCCACGAGTCAGAGACAAGCAGCATGAACAAAAACAGTTAGGTGAGCCAAGTTCACATTTGGGTGGGGCTGTTAAAGAGAGGAGAGGGGGTGGGGCTCTCGGACCAGATGTGCAGATGGAGGGAGGGAGGGAGGGATGGGGGAGGAGAGGGGAGAGGGAGGGGAGGGGATGGTGGAAGGAGAGGAAAGGGGCCTTTCAGAGTTGAAATAATACTCTAACGTCCTCCCTCCAGGGCTCTATGTGCTGGAGGGAAACACTGCGAGATTGCCTCTGTCTCCACTATAACGTCTGCTCTGGTCACAGGAAGCACCGCCGTGTTGAGGAAACAGTTTGGGAATAAGAGCGCGGAATTGGAGCCACAGCTTGGGGATGCATGATGAGTCTTAACAGGGCCGGGAGGATTGAGAGAGCGAGAGAGAGAGAGAGAGAGAGAGAGAGAGAGAGAGAGAGAGAGAGAGAGAGAGTAGATTACACCAGACTAGAGGAGAGTAAATAGTAGAATAGATAGTCGGGTAGAGTTACAGTGGAGTAACGTAGAAGTAGGCTGTGTATAGAGAATATTAGAATTGAGCAGAGATACAAGTCGAGATGAGTAGTGGCTTAGTGTAGCATAACAGAGTGATGGATGGGAGACTGCTCTGCGTGTAATCTTGGATCCTTCCTATGTTCTGGGGACGGGGACAGGGGCCGGAAACCAGCAGTACATGGGGCGGAGTGACGCCTTGTTTCCTGTTTCGATGCGGCGATGTTCTGAAACAGACTGCTCTGTGTGTGTGGACGGTTCTATCAGAGGAGGGTTTTGATAAGTGTGTTTCTACACTGACAGGCCTACACAGTGTTGATGCGACGGCTACAGAGACGCCTGCCTCCCACTGGCCGAGGTCGTGTTCACCAATCACACGCTCAAGATCCCCCTGCCTCCTGCGACGTGATTGGTTGAAACACATGTGAAACGAATACAATCCTCTGAAGTCTAATTCGTGGGACTTCCATTTGTGTACCTCAGTCCGTGGCGTTCATTGCTGTCCATGCTGCTGTCTGCTGGTTACCAGGGACATTCGGTGTGTGTGAGAGGAAATGTGTGGTCTGTGCGCGGGTGTGTGTGGCACTTGGCTCAGAGCAGATACCCCCCACTGTGCCCTAGATTAATCGACGGTCCCCATAAACTACCTCCTGAGTTTGAATATGTGTTTCATTAGGGGGAGCGCGTGGGTTACTGTCATCGTTTGGTCAGGTGTGTGCGTGCGGCCAGTGTGGGCTCAGTTCAGGTGGGTGTCTATAAGACACAGCCGAGTCAAAGACTAGGATCAGTTTGCCAACAGGAGGGAGAGGGGAGAAAGGGCCCACGGTGTTCAGGGTGTTTGACTCCGAGACAGAGGGTTCAGGGTTATGGGTTCAAATGACAGTCTACCCTTTTGTCATCCTTGAGCAAGATGCCCCCTAACCACGACATGCTTCTTCGTGCATTGTTAGATAGAGGTTCAATAACTGTATGATTGGGGAACTGTATGTAGATGTGTTTAGATGGATGATGGATGGACACAGAAGTAAATAGATAAACAAGAAAAGTGTTCCAATTTCACAAACCCGCTTGCAGAGTAGAATAGGATTGCGGGTCTTTCACTCTAATCCTGTAGTTAAAACAAACGCGCTGTCAGACACACTATTGTTTTTCTAGGACGGTCAGTTGCCTGTGCGGGTTTCCAGCCACTGACACACATGACACACGCCTTCACACAAGCTCGATCCACCAGCAGTGATTTGTGCCAGAAAGTTGTTCCTTCTCGCGTATACTGGTCTTATTGGTTCGATTCCCCTTTTTCCCGTCCTCCGCTTTGACGCGCCCCTCCCCCTCCGCGCGGCCAGCAGTCAGGTCCCGTCCCGTTCACTTTTGGGGGGGAGGGAGGCGGGGGGGAAACACCGGACTGTAGCGCGCGCGCCTAGCCGGTGGACATTCCGCCTTCTCTCGGTGAAAAAAAATTCCCAACAATGACGGCGCGCGACGCACAACTCTCCCGGACGCACCAGATTCTCCACCGAACCGGAGTCGCTGCTGTCCGCCGTGGAATGCGCGTGTCTCCCCCGACAGAGGTGTAGTGTGCCCCATCCGTCCGTCAACCGTCAAGACAGTTTCGGAGTTCGGCGCAGCGCGGGACGCGACGCCACAAACGATGCCGTTCTGCAAACGGACGATACTTCCGAAAGATGTGTGCCGCCGACGACGAGGGGGGGAGGACAGCGACGCGAACGCACCGATCGCGGGCTTCGTGGACCTGGTGGACGTGTGCGGCTTCACGCTGTGCGCGGTTCTCCGCCAGCTCTCGGACCTGTCCCGCCACTCGGTCCGCATCCTCGAGGAGCTGGAGGGCGATCTGGTGGCCGTGT
>NC_079428.1:10520288-10530288 GCF_026213295.1 Gadus chalcogrammus | reverse complement strand
GTCCAAAGAAAACTGACTCAGCAGAATTGACTGCGGATTGCTGAGCAATACAATGCCGTACACTCTCTCACACACACACGCATACACAGACACAGACACAGACACACACACAGACACAGACACACACACACACACACACACACACACACACACACACACACACACACACACAGGCACCACATACCTCGTGAATGTATCTAGTGATCGACTTCTCGCCATGCTACGTCGCTGTTCCTTCAGAAAGAGAGTAGGAGAGATAAACAGAGACGTATAAATAAAGGAAAATAGAGAGAGGGGGGGGGGGGGGGTGTGAAAGAGAGAGAGAGACTAAGGGCAGAGCAGTGAAAGGCAGAGCTTGTTCAAAACGAGGACGAAGAGGGAGCAAGCGAGAGAGTATGAACGAGTTGAGTGAAGCGACAGATAGTTACAGTTCTACTGATCGATAGAACACAGAAAGATAGAGCGAGAGATGGAGAGCCAGAGAGATGGACTGAGATCTTTAGAGAGATCGACTAGCTAAGTATTCAGTGGATTAATAGATAGACAGACAGACGGACAGACAAATAGATGCATGGATAGATAGACAGAACGAGGGATAGCGTGAAGGACAGAGGGATGCGTTGGAAGAGGAGGAGATCCCCCGCTCAGGGGAGGAAGGAAGAAGAGGATGAGGAGGAGAGGAAGACCTCCGACACCTCCTTCTCTGTTCCCTTCTTCCGAGGTACCCTGGCTTTCGTGTGTGTCTGTGTGTGTATGTCTGTGAGTGTCTGTGTGTGTGTGTGTGTGTGTGTGTGTGTGTGTGTGTGTGTGTGTGGTTTTGTGAGTGCGCGCCCGCATGACACCATTGATCATTGTTTAATCGATTTGCGCATGTTTGTGTGACTCAGCACATGCCACCTTGTGTGTGTCAGTGTGTGTGTGTGTGTCTGTTTGTTTGTGTGTGTTTGTGTGCACGCCCACATGACACTATTAATATTGTTTTGAGCAATATGTGCGCATGTTGTTGAGAACCAGAACATTCGCCTTTTGTGTGTTTGATGTGTGTATGTATGTGCGTGCGGGGTTGTTACGTGCATGTAGGATAACCATGTGTTTGTGGAGAGTATTTTGAATGTACATGGTTTCAATTGTTTTTGCATACGTGTGTGTTTTTGGACTGGACGGGTTTGTGTGTGTCACATGTTATCTCACATATCATGCATAGATCCTTTAGAATCATAGTGTGTGTAAGGTTTGTGTGGGTTTGTGATTCTGTACTTAATATCAATATCCATAGCACAGAGGTATTGATCTTAATTGTGTGTGGTTTGTGCATCGATATCCGCAATGCCATTCATTCTCATGCAAGAATCTTTCCAAAAAACGTCACAAACCATAATTGATGATCTTCCAGGGAGATGTGATGTGAAATGTGTAATTTAGTGTGCGAAGGAATAATCATTTACGTGGCACTTATGATGACTGTGATGTTGTCGCGTTTGCTGGATTATTTATCGTCTTCCTTCCAAACTGAGCTCATTTTAATGCGATTTCCCCATCAGAGATTAATACAGCTTTGCAACCTTATACGATGGGCTAAGTTACGATAAGTACAAATTCTAAGGAGGAACAGAATACATTTCTAATAAGATGTGCTTTGTTTATTCCAGATAGGAAATAACAGGCTTAGGACGAGATGATGGCCTCAGGGGTGAAAAGAGAGACAACAACAGGCCTGTGCTTGTTACAGACAGACTTTTGAACAGCTAACTGCTGCCCTGGTCACGTGACACACCCTGGTCACGTGACACACCCCTGGTCACGTGACACACCCTGGTCACGTGACACACCCTGGTCACGTGACACACCCTGGTCACGTGACACACCCTGGTCACGTGACACACCCTGGTCACGTGACAGTATGACACTTTAAGTGGTGTCGGGGACACAGCACTGACAGACAGACAGACAGACAGACAGACAGACAGACAGACAGGTATACTGAGAGAGACAGACGGAGAGACTTACAAACACACTGACTGTTCCAATTATTCAACCACACATGCACACATGCATGTGCACATGCACACACACACACACACACACACACACACACACACACACACACACACACACACACACACACACACACACACACACACACACACACACACAACACACACACACAATAAGATAATGAAGTTTGAATTGCCATCATCGTTGTCTTTGATGTTTATTTCATTAAATTTATATCTTGTTTGAACCATGATCAAAGCTCTGGCTGTTGTTTCTTCACAAGAACCTTCTCAATAAATTAGGATAAAAGTTAGGTTGTGACCTCTAAAGACTAATTCAACTTTGACCACTTTCACAAGCAATTTTGCTGCCTGGCTCAACCTACTTGGCTACACAGGGAATATAACCCTTAACCTTGCAGTGTTTATGCCTTGTTCTACCTACTGCGCTACTAAGGGAATTTAACCCCTAACCTTGTAAGTCTCCCCCCCACACACACAGACACATATTTTGGAGACTGTTAACTCCAAGCAGTGATGTAAAAAAAATCAAGGGTGACATTTAAATGAGAGAGAGAGAGAGAGAGAGAGAGAGAGAGAGAGAGGAGACGAGATGAGAGAGAGAGAGAGATTCTTTCTTTCTTTCTCACTTTCTATATCTCTCTGAATCTCTCTCTCTGATTCTCTCTCTCCTTCATTCACCTCTGACTCCCTCCCTCCAAATGTTCATCTCTTATCTTCCTCTGATTATCTCGCTACTTCCTCCTGTTACTCGCTACTCCTCTGTATAGCTCTCTCATTCTCTCTCTTTCTCACTGCTTTTTTTCCTCCCATCATGTGGTTTGATACCACATGAAAAATATCTCACTGTCTGCTGACAGGAATAGCAACACACACATGCACACACCACCACACGCACCACAAACTATTTTTTTCAGCCTTGACCTCTGCTAATCCCTTGCAAGCTAGAGTGGTATGTGTGTGTGTGTGTGTGTGCGTGCGTGTGTGTGTGTGTGTGATTGCATGCATTTGTTTGTGTGTGTGTATGTGTGTGTGTGTGTGTGTGTGTGTGTGTGTGTGTGTGTGTGTGTGTGTGTGATTGAATGCATGTGCTTGTGTGTGTGTATGTGTGTGTGTGTGTGTGTGTGTGTGTGTGTGTGTGTGTGTGTGTGTGTGTGTGTTTATATATGTGTGTGTGAGTGGAGGGTCTCGGGGGGTGTTGATAAAACAAGTATGCGGCTAATTACCTGATCCTCTCTCTGTGATGTCATCATGTGATATCATCGTTTAGCATTAATAGCTAGCCTGGCAGCTAGCTCACTTCCTCATCCTAACACACACACACACACACAGAGTGAAACTATCACTACATAATCACACATAAAACAGTCAGACACCATTACAACCTTCAAGTCACAACTCAAAACTCACCTGTTCAAACTCGCACACAACGTCTAACTGATCACTGTTTGGATTGTTTTTTTTTCTTTGTTTTGTTTTGTCTTGTTTTTGTTTTATTTATTTCTTATTGCTTATGTTTATTTATTTATTTATTTATTTATTTTTTCCACAATGTCTATATGCTATGCAAGGTGACCTTGGGTCTCTTGAAAGGCGCCTCTAAATGAAATGTATTATTATTATTATTATTATAATGAAGAGCGACAGCGTGAGAGTGAGAGAGAGAGAGAGAGAGAGAGAGAGAGAGAGAGAGAGAGAGAGAGAGAGAGAGAGAGAGAGAGAGAGAGAGAGGAGAGAGAGAGAGAGAGAGAGAGCGAGAGAGAGAGAGAGAGAGAGAGGAGAGAGAGAGAGAGAGAAGAGAGAGAATATCACTGTTGGAGAAGAGAGAAAGAGGGGGAGGACTACCTCTGCATGTAGAGAGAGATGGAGGGTAAGAGACCCCCACTGTGTTTAGAAGAGGGAGAGAGAGAGAGAGACTAAAGCTGTGTAGCGACTCCCACTGTGTAGAGTACATTAAGAGGGTGAGAGAGTGTCTACCTCAGTGAAGAGAAGAGAGAGAGAGACGGACCACCGCTGTGTAGAGAAGAGCGTCAGACAGATAAAGAGAGAGAGAGAGAGGCTACCACTGTGTATAGAAGAGAGAGAGAGAGGGTCAAAGGGGCTAGACCGAGAGAAGTCTCAAGGAGAGAATGAGAGCGGGAGAAAGGTCGAGATTAAGGAGCAGTTGAGGGAGAGAGAGAATGATGATCACTGTATTACCATGAAGGAATGCACACATCACTCTCCAGCCCCTCAATTACACTGGGTGTGTGCGCGTGTGTGTGCATGCATGCATGTATGTGTGTGTGTGTGTGTATGAGTTTGACACTGTCATACACATTGTTACTTTAAATATCAAGTGTGTGGCTTATTCCACTGTGTGTGTGTGTGTGTGTGTGTGTGTGTGTGTGTGTGTGTGTGTGTGTGTGTGTGTGTGTGTGTGTGTGTGTGTGTGTGTGTGTGTGTGTGTGTGTGTGTGTGTGTGTGGGGGCCGGGGCTAAGTGTAAGCATGTGTGTGTGTGTGCGTCTGTCAGTGAGTGTCTCTGTCAGTGTGTTTGTTCATGAGTGTGTGTGTGTGTGTGTGTGTGTGTGTGTGTGTGTGTGTGTGTGTGTTTGTGTGTGTGCGCATCCCTGTCTAGCTCAGGTTTTTGATCTCGTTGCCAATCTATTTCAAATTCAAATGAGGAAAAGTCCCTTCACTATCCCTCCCTCACTCCCTCCTCCCTCTCTCCCTCTACCTCCTTCCTTCTGACCAGCTGTGAGGGATAGAGGGGTCATCTTATGTCTGGATGTAGACTAAATACAAGCATACACATTACAAACACGGCCACTGTTTGTCTGTGTGTGTTTCTGTTTATAATAATTAAAATGTGGGAAAAAAACACGAAAATGTGTTACTTCTTGTATTGCAGGACAAAAAGGAAACAACTGTGTGTGTTTGTGTCTGTGTGTTTGTGTGATGGATGAGGTGATTTCGTCCATGCTTCCGTTAATTCAGTTTGCACGTCCCAGAAGATAATTGCGTTGCTAGGCGATACTGACCGGATCTGACTGTTAATTGGCAAAAATGTGTGCCTCTTCCCCAGTGACAGTAGTCCAGAGAGGAAGTGTTGTCTAATCAGGCTGCGATAGGGATTCAAACCATAGACTGTATCAAATAAAACCAGCTTACTTGTGGAGTTCAATCCTCTCCTCGCTTCTCTTCTTCATCTCTTCATAATCTTTCCTCCCGCCATCATCCTCCACAATTCTCTCTCTCTCTCTCTCTCTCTCTCTCTCTCTCTCTCTCTCGTTCATCTCTCTCATCTGTTTTTCATCACTGCATCTCTATTATGCTTCTCTCTTTCTCTCTAGATATATTTTTGTTCTAATCTTTCTATCCTTTCTGGCTACTTCCTTGCTCTCTCTTTCTATACTCTCTCTAATTGATCACCCCCTCCCCATCCCTCTATTCACCAATCTCCCTCTCATCTCACTCCTACTCACTTATTCCTCTCTCCTTCCTCAGTCTCCATGCTATCTTTCAATCTCTTGTCTCTCCCTCTCTCCCCCCCCTCCCTCTCCCCCCTCTCTCTCCCCCTCTCTCTCTCTCGGTGTGGTCATGAATCCTCAGTTTGTAGTTTGATGCCGCTGGAGTTCCGTCTCTCCTAGTAAGTTTCTGTTGAACTGTCTTTCTTTGATCCGTACCACAGTCTATTGAGATTGAGAATGCTGAATTATCTATAACTGTTTAATTAATTATTGATTAAGTTGTACATTTTGCTCCAAGCGTTAAGGGAATAGCATCAATTAATATTTCAGTTACTTTGCTTATATTTTGTTTGAACAAGTAAATGGCTACTATCTTTGTTTAAGGTAAATATATGTACATCTTCCTTTGGGGAATGTGTATATTTGTATATTAAATAGATAAAAGTGTATATTTTATACATGAAATAATAATAACATATACGCTTTTATACATTAAACACCTTTAAAAGTGTAATATATATTAAATATTCATATTATTTTCAGGACAAAGGACTTTGGATGGTTTTACAATTTGATTTGAATACAGCTCTATGATTTATAATTTACAATTCTAAATTACAATTAATAAGAAAATAACAAAACATATATTTTATACCTTCTCTGCCACCCGCTGGCTGGCTCTGGTGTTGGCTGTTGTTTCTGAACCAGACATGGACCTATTTGATCCTAGTCTAAGATAAATGCTAGACATGAGCCTGTAGGAGAACAAGTCAAGGCATGGTTACCAAGGTGAAGTGTTGCCAAGCAACGTAGCACTCTTCCACTGTGGCTGCAGCTTCAGCAACTTATGGGAATTCTACTTTATTCAGAAGGGTTTTTCAATGTTGGTTTTTCAGTTTTTAAAAATATTGATATTGTAATATACTGTATACCCTAGCGAAAGAGTCACACTTTACAAATGTTTTTACATTGATACGATGGAGGGTTTGATATGTTTGTTAAGTCATATTTATACCTACTTATAATGGGTTACATGGTTCTGTACATTTGCCCTACAACGGCTATGAAGCAGTTGTAGTTCAATGCATGGCCACTAGGTTGCAGTATAGCTCAGCTGTTGGTATTCAGGTGTTTGTGGGTGTCCTTCTATCATCTCATCTATTCTCTCCCTATGGTGAAAGCTATGATGTCATTGATGCATACGGTGTCAATGTGAGGGCCATGTGAGGGAATTCATGAATGAGATAATGAGACGAAAAGAGATGAGAAATTAATCAAGGTAAGCTGTGTGTGTGTGTGTGTGTGTGTGTGTGTGTGTGTGTGTGTGTGTGTGTGTGTGTGTGTGTGTGTGTGTGTGTGTGTGTGTGTGTGTGTGTGTGTGTGCGGGCCCTCTGTAAACCCTGCAGGACAGAGAGAGCTTTTATTCATGTATCACCCCATCCTTCCCTCCACCCCCCTCACTCCTCTGTTTCACCTGGTTCATCTTTCACCCCATCTGTGATGAAACTCTATCATCTGACTAGCGACATTAGCTTCAAACCTTCCTATAGGATGGATTTGTGTGTGTGTGTGTGTGTGTGTGTGTGTGTGTGTGTGTGTGTGTGTGTGTGTGTGTGTGTGTGTGTGTGTGTGTGTGTGTGTGTGTGTGTGTGTGTGTGTGTGTGTGTGTGTGGTGGACCAGGGGTCAGGCTAGTTTAGTGTGTATTACAGTGTTTGACTCCCAGCCAAAAGGTTTCCTTTTCCATCCCCAATGTCCACAGTGTACCTGTCGTTTTAAGATTAAGACGCTCCCTAATTCCTACCTGTGGCTTAATGAGGTATGTCTGAGCTCTCTGTGAGTCACTTTGGATAAAACTGTCTACTTACCATCGTAATAGTATGTGAGTCTTTTTCATTTGAGTAGAGTATAGAACCGAACACAGAGAGCATGTACGCTTCTTCGACTTCATCGTGTTTACAATAGACAAGCTGCTAGCTAGTAAATTCATGATAATAGAGGGATAGATTAAATGAACAGACAGACACATATACAGACAGACACACAGCCAGACACTCTGTTCATCCTCAAGGAGAAACTATAGGGAAGATGTAGTAGTGAGCGAGCGTCCACACACACTGAGGGAAGGTGCGCTGGGAAACACGGCTGTAGGGCTCCCTTGGAACAAGGGCTTAGGTTCCCAGGGGAATTAGGTTCCTAGGGGCCACCCACTGCAGCTCGGATCATGTGCTTTCTCTCATGTGTGGGACATTTGTTCAGACGTTGTGATAATCTTCCAGACACATTTTCTGCATGTTTTACAATTGCATCTATTCATTGTTGTTTCAATAATGTATAGCCTATACTGTTTATTATGTAATTGATGCTGTTTATAAAATGTCTTTATTGAATGGATCTTATACATTTTCTTTTGTTGTGTTTTTTGGATGCAATGTTGAGACTGAAAAAGGATGACCTATTGTCCTGCAAAGATCTCCCCCTTGAATCGCTTTTTTGGCAGTTTTTTTCCCTCCGATTTCCCTCTAAGACACAAAGGGCAGAAACAGAGCCGAAAGCACACTGTGGGTCAGGTGTTCAGGGAGAGATATGATCCGACGTTCTGCTAATCTTTCCTCCAAATAAACAAACACACTGTGGGTGTTTGGCTGCCATTTTGTCCGACCTCTGTCGCTCCAGCTCCCCTCCTCCTCTCTCTCTCTCTGGTCCCCTCCTCTTCTTTTCCCTCCCTTCTCCTCGATCCCCAATCCTCTCTCCTTCTCCAACTCTTCTATCCGTCTTTCCCTCCCTCTTTTTCTCTCCCTCCCTGTTTAGCCCTCAGCTACACTAATAACGATCATTCAACATAGAACAGACTATTAACTCCCTCTCTCTCACTCTCTTCCCTAATCTTTCCCTAGTTTTCTCATTTACGTTCTCTCCGTCCGACCCAATCTCAACCCGTCTTCTACAGTCTGTGGTATTCTCTTTCGTCCTTCCCTCTTACTTTTGCCCTCTCTCTCTCTCACTCTCTCGCTCTCTCTTCTCTCTCTCTTTTAATTTGTCCCCTTTTCCTTCTCTCATCTGCTTTCACTTAAAAATGTCAAACCTCATTTTGCTCAGTGTGGGAGTGTGTGTGTGGGTGTTTGTGGGTGACATTGTCTGTCCTTGCAGTATATTCCAACATAAATGCATCGTGGTAAACTGGAGTAAACAAATAAAATACACTGTGGTATTTTAATATATAGGATCACAGTTACCGTGGCGATATCTACTGATAATATTATATTTATGGTTGCGTGCCCTGAAAAACGTTATTCTCTTAAATGTCATTATGCCCTTTATATACATTTATGAGTGTGTGTCTGCGTGTGCGCATGTGCATTTGTGTGTGTTTGTATTGAGGGCTGTCGATGAATAATTCTGTGTTTCTGTGTTTTTATGAAGAGAGAAAGAGAGAAGGATAGAAGGAGAGAGAGAGAGAGAGAGAGAATGGTTATTGTATAAAACCAAGTGGTCCTTCAGGGATTAGTAAAGTCTGGTTTGACTTAGCCCCCCCATACTCACCCTCCTATCCCCTCCATACTTTCACCATATTCTGTGTGTGTGTTTGTGTGTGGCATTGATGTGGGATGTCTCTCTCTCTCTCTCTCTCTCTCTCTCTCTCTCTCTCTCTCTCTCTCTCTCTCTCTCTCTCTCTCTCTCTCTCTCTCTCTCTCTCTCTGCCCACCCTGTAACCATGACTAAATACGTCAGATTAATTCTATTTTAAACATTATAGTCTGGGAGATGTTTTTCGCCTCTGTTGCTGGCCAAATAGTCATGGGTCCATGGGCCCAATGTCTAACTGTACAAATTACCCCTAACCCCTACCTGCTCCATAATGACCTGTCTCTGTATCCACTGTCTAACCCCTACCTGCTCCTTAATGACCTGTCTCTGTATCCACTGTCTAACCCCTACCTGCTCCTTAATGACCTGTCTCTGTATTCACTGTCTAACCCCTACCTGCTCCTTAATGACCTTCTCTGTATCCAACTGTCTAACCCCTACCTGGCTCCTTAATGACCTGGCCTTCTGTATTCACTGTCTAACCCCTACCCTGCTCCTGCTCCTTAAAGAATACTGTCTCTGTATTCCACGGTCTAACCCCTACCAGGCTCCTGAAGGACACTGTCTTCTGTATTCACTGTCTAACCCCTTCCTGCCGCCTTAAGGACCTGTCTCTGTATTCACTGTCTAACACCTACCTGCTCCTTAACGACGTGTCTCTGGATTCACTGGTCTAACCCCTTATAACCCCTTCCGGCTCCTTAAGACCTGTCTCTGTATTCACTGTCTTAACCCCTACCTGCTCCTTAATGGACCTGTCTCTGTATTCACTGTCTACCCCGTACCTGCTCACTTAATGACCTGGCTCTGTATTCACTGTCTAACCCCTACGATTGCTCCTTATGACCTTGTCTCTGTATTCACGGTCTAACCCCTAACTGATCTTAATGACCTGTCCTCTGTATTCACTGTCTAAACCCCTAGACCTCCTGCTCCTATAATGACACTG
>NC_079428.1:10489651-10520188 GCF_026213295.1 Gadus chalcogrammus | reverse complement strand
AAAGTTAACAGCAGAGGGAGAGAGCGAAGGAGACAGACAGAAAGAATGGGGAGAAGAAAGGAGGGGAAAGAGAGGGAATAAGACACAAAGATGGGGGGGTTGGAAAACATTAGTAGAGATTTTCCAGGAAAAACACTTTTAATGGAGGGGGGGTAGGGGGATGGGGGGGATTGTGTGGTTGCCTCACTGCGTTGACTGTTTTAATCCTGTTTTTGAGGCTTTCATACATATGTGTACATATGTGCACACTCGTGTGTGTTTGAATTTGTCCCTAAGGACGTTTGCGTCCCCACAAGGGATATCTTTGGGGCCTATTGTGTGTGTGTGTTCAGCATGTGTATTCCCTGCAAGGTTCACAGCCTCATCGAGACTTAAGAGGCAGTTGACCACTCTAACAGTTTGCATAACCTCAACATTTTGTATAAAATGGAAAACCAGATGGGTGAGGTGTTGAGTTCGATGTCTCTGTTGGCTTCACTTTGACCCCCCCCCCCCGTGGGGACATGGGAGAGTCCTGCTACAATATGGACCGTGGAGCCTGCGGTTCCTCTCCCTGTCTTTCTCACTCCCTCTAAAACATAGTCAATTCCACATACTAGCATTTATTTTTCTGTCACGCTACGTGACTGTGGTCGTTGTGTCCATATTTCATATCACATATTGTGATTGTGTTGTCATGGAAATGAGAATAAGAGGAGCCTTGGTTGACCACCAGCCATCAGATCGTATAAAAACAGACTTCTTTCAGTCAGCAGATCTGGTCACAGCATTAAAGTGGAAAGGATTTAGTTTGAAATTCAATTTTGAAAATGTAGAATTCTTGTAAAAAAAATAAAACTTTTTTTAAACGGTTTGTGTTATTTTCTCTTCGAAACACTGCTAGGCCCTATATTATACACTTCTATTCACAAACACACACAATCATACAAAAGAATGACGAAATGATCGGCCGTGAACAAATAGTTTGGATGGGGAACGGAGCGATGTGGGATTCCTCGGAGTCTAACTGAAAGCAGAAGAGGACCGCGGGAACGGAGCCAGCCTTCTGAGCCGGCCTATTCGGTGAAAGCATTCTGGAAATGACGAGGATACTCCCTGATACGTTGGGAACATTCCTTGTTTACCTTTTTCTGGTCCCAATATTGGGTTACTTTTTTATCTGTGTTTGTGAAGCTGCTTTTAAAAATGTCAGTTTCTTTTCGTTTTTATGTAGGCCTACGTCACTCCTTTAATAAAATAAAACCACAAAACTATCTTCAGTTAAGCATTTTGTTGTATTTTTTACGGTTCTTTGCGTTTGAATATTACTTTTTATGGGTTGTTTGAGAGAGGAACCGCCGCTTCTCTTTGGGATTTAAAAGATGTGAATTTGCACTTCTGTGGAGTGTTTTTATGGACAGGAAATTCACTACAAATGTAACAGGCATGTGTTCAACAGGAGTTTGTGCGTGAGAGACAGAAAGAGAGAGAGGGAGTGTTGTGCGTGTGTGTGTGTGTGTGAGTGAGGGAGAGAGAGAGAGGATACCCTGTGATCTTTATATACACTAGTGCGGTCAGGGCGGGCGGTGTGGGCCAACGCAGCCGAAACAAACGAAAGCCATTAGATCATTTACGAGCTCGGAAAGAAAGCAGCGCCTATTTGAAACTCGATCTCGTAAAAAAAAAAAGTAAGGGGGGAGCCGGTGGTGGAAGGGATACACGGTCAACACAAGTACTTGTCGTTAAAGAAATATCAAGAAAAGCGTGAGAGGAGATGCTTGTGTTTATCACTTTCCTCGCAGCTCGGTCGAATTGGATAAACGGCGGCCTGGCCACGAGGGACCAGTGATGCCAGATTTTGCCATATTTCCCGCCCAATCTGGCAACGCTGGCTGCAGCCAGTGTTGCCAGATCGGGCGGGAAATATGGCCCAATCTGGCAACACTGCGAGGTACACGTCCATGGGTACGCCGAGCGGTGGATCGCGTTTCCCAGCATGCAGCATATCGGATCCCAGTAGGCGCGGGACAAAGAGCGGTTTGTGTGAAAGACGGCATTGTAGCTGTTTGTTGTTTGTGAAACCGGTGGCGGGAAAGTTTGAAGAACAAAGTCTTGTTCCTCAAGACCCTTGAAATGCAGTCTCTGGGTTTAAGGGCCTGTATGGGCAATCTCACCCACATTTTCTTTCCAGTGTTTACCAGGTGTTTTTGTGTGATTTTTAGCTCATAAGGGTTTGGAGTTTTATTTGCCCAAACCATAAATTAACAATAAACTGCAATCATTTTGGTGGAGGTGTCGGCAAAGTTGGAAAAGCCCCTCAAATGTATAGGGTAATTGGAAAAAGACCAAGATAAATCTACATATGGTTAAAGATAAACAAACAGGCCTATTGCTTTGGATAAATATGTTCAATTAAACCAAACGTTGGACTGAAACCTATTGAATGGACTCCAGAAGATTGATTGAATTTCACTCACTGCCCCCAGTTCTCTCTCTCTCTATCTCTCTCTCTCTCTCTCTCTCTCTCTCTCTCTCTCTCTCTCTCTCTCTCTCTCTCTCTCTCTCTCTCACACACACACTCTCTAACACACACACACAGACACAGACACACACACACATCCTATACACCTGCTTGGTTTCTATAACGTGTCCTTCAATTTAAATCACTATAGACCCTTTATCCCACCTTAATGGATAGCGGCCGTTAAGATGGCGCTATCAGTTCATGCCTTCCCAATAGTCCGAACAGCTTGGTACAGGACATGAAAAGGACATGAGTAAGGACATGAAATCTTGCATGCATACATTGATTGATCGTTGTCCTACAGCAAAGTCTCTCTCTCTCTCTCTCTCTCTCTCTCTCTCTCTCTCTCTCTCTCTCTCTCTCTCTCTCTCTCTCTCTCTCTCTCTCTCTCTCTCTCGCTGTCTTTCACTCTCTCTCGCTCTCTCTCTATCTCTCTCTCTCTCGCTCTCTCTCTCACAGAATCATCAAACTGAGCAGCAAAATAATAAACAGCAGGAATCACTCATCAATATATACAACAAAAGGACCAAGCAAAAAGCAACACAAATCACCCTTGACATCACACACACTCTACACAGCCAGTATTCCCTCAGGCCACAGATACAGAGCCCTATAAAGGACAAACAGAGCCCTGTCAAGAATTGTCCCAGCATCCATAAGACTTTTGAATGGTTGAACCCCTCTTTGAACTGTATCCTCTCGTTTTAATACCTGGAATCTTTCAGGCATTAACCCCTTTGAACTGTATCCTCTCGTTTTAATACCTGGAATCTTTTGAACTGTATCCTCTCGTTTTAATACCTGGAATCTTTTTTAATTATTTATTTATTTCTCCTCCACTATGCAGGTAATTCATTAGGCTTAGGCACAGATTTTTATTTTCTGCGGGGCTGATGGTGTGTGTGTGTGTGTGTGTGTGTGTGTGTGTGTGTGTGTGTGTGTGTGTGTGTGTGTGTGTGTGTGTGTGTGTGTGTGTTTTTGTTTATTGTAGGCCTATGTACTGTTGGGTATGGCCACACCCTGCTGCTCCTCCAAATCTGAAGTTCCTAACGGAAAAATAAAGTGATTATTGTGGTTTCCATGTGGTTTGCATATCAGAGGACGGGGCGATTGTCTATCTATCATGACGAGAAGGATGGGAAACCGTTTGTTTGATTTGCATAACGACTTTAGTTAGCCGGAACAGGAACAAAGGGGGGGACACTTTCTATACATCAACACGTGGTGTGCGTCTTCGTTCATTGATGGATACGCACGGTGGTCGTGTGCGTGTGCGTGTGCGTGTGTGTGTATTCTAAGGGCTACATAGACGCACAATGAGGACAGATGCCGTATTTCTTACATTGGCATTAACGGCAGAAAGGAGTTCAGCGCGTGGCAGTTGTTGGGGGGGGGGGGGGGGGGGGTGATGATCACGTCACGCAAATAATAGTCTGCTTGAAGTCGGAGTACTATAAAAATTAACCAAATATTATTTGTATTATACCAAAATGAACATAACATGGGATGGAACATAACGAGATAAGCCAATCTTGAACTGTTTTGAATTGCACTTATGTGCAGGCTTTCTTTCACTGTGCGCGCCTTTAATAATAGGAGACCTGAAGATACGAGATGTCCCATAAGTCAGACAAGACTTTTTTATCAATGAGTGTCCGCGGGCTTTTTTTCTCCTCGCGCTCTTATTACAAGGGACAGAACTGTCATTGTCGCGGACAAACTGTCTTGTGTGTGACATGACACTGTGTGGTTTCCCCTCATTCTCCTGTGTGTGTGTGTGTGTGTGTGTGTGTGTGTGTGTGTGTGTGTGTGTGTGTGTGTGTGTGTGTGTGTGTGTGTGTGTGTGTGTGTGTGTGTGTGTGTGTGTGTGTGTGTGTGTGTGTGTGTGTGTGTGTGTGTGATCCCTGATTGTATTGCGTGTAGAATGAGCAACATCTGCCTTGACCAACGGTCGCCGCTAAACCCCGGAGCCGCCGAATCCAGAATCCGGATCCACTCCGAGCCGCTTTACTGCGTGTTGTCTAATCATGTGAATCCAGATCCCACTGTGAATCCACTCCGAGTGTTAGGATGGCGACGTTCCAGGCTAGAGAGAGAGAGAGAGAGAGAAGTTGCAGTCCAGTCCACAATGTTTTTGACTCGGTGTCAAGTCCGTTGCTGTGAGGAGTGAGGCAGACAGTCTGTAACCCAGTGAGAGAGAGACACTAGAGGAGGCTATGCTGCGTGAATGGTTTGTTTTTCCTGGCTGAAGTTGTTTTTTTTCCCCTCCGAGCGTCTGAAAGGTTATCCCGGTGAAACAAGACGGCCACTGTTGTGCGGGATTTTTTTTTTTTACCACAACAAACCATTTCCATCCCGATGCCGGATTGCGGCGTGCCGTCAGTCGAGACGCGTTGAGGATCCGTCCCAGGTGTGTGTCAGACTTTATGCATCTAATAAAAACGGTATAGAGAGAAGTTAGGACGAAGTATATATGTATATAGCGTTGTCACTCTGTTTGTTTTGGACTGGGGTGATCCTCCATGAGGTTATTTTTTTTGGAGTAGGCTACTAACATAACATAAAAAAAAATGAAGTCATTCGTCTTAAGTCAGACCGTTGGGGGGAAAACAAAACGAACCAACCGCAATGACCTCAGAATGATCAACATTTAAGTGGAAGTCATTTAGAGTCTGGAGGGGAAAGTTTCAGAGGGAGATGGACCAACTCGCTTTTTAAAAAAGTGACGCGACTAACCGCCTTCACCAGAGTGTTATTTTGTTAAGACTATAACAGGACGATTGATGACTTTGGACCATTGCAGTTTTCCATCTTCTCTGACGTAGCGACGGTTAAAGCATTGTAATTGCTCCTATTAACGTAATTTAACCTACTTCCAATTTCCCACCTCCCTGGAAGAGATGAGCAAAGTGCATGCGCGGCAATCAAAACAAGCGTAAACGCCCCACGCTGCGACACCATATGGCGTGCGTGTGTGGGAGTCGGTGTGTGTGTGTGCGCGTGCGAGCGTCTGCGCGGCTTCGTTCAATTTGCTCGTCACGCATTAATTGTGTAATTGAAACCGCCGTTGTCTACGGCAGAATGAGGAGCGCGCTTTCTGTGACTTTTATCCCCCATCCTATTATCCATCCGCCTTCTCTCCCTCACCCCCCCCCCTTTCTCCTTCTCCCCATTCGCCGGTATTCTTCTTTCTTTTGGTTGTGTTCCACTGTCAGTTAGCAGGCCTATGGTTTATTTGTGTAGCGACGTACAGACAGATGATACGCTGCTCCTGCATTATATTGGGCCTGCTTGTGCGTGTAGTTAAGCTTACGACATCACGTTTGTGGGAACACATTGTAGAGGTCTTCATCAGGACTGACAGTAAACACGCCATGAATAATGAACACACGCAGGCATGCACACACACACACACACACACACACACACACACACACACCACACACACACACACACACACACATGGTTAACCTCTTTTGGTGCTTGCTCCTATAGAGATAATTGCTACAGGGAGGCATGCAGCTGTACAGAGCTGATAAAAACACACACACACACACACACACACTGTCTCCTCTCCCCCTTACACACACGCTCAAAGATACCACAGCTGTCAATGGCAGGGCCCATTGTGTGTGTGTGTGTGTGTGTGTGTGTGTGTGTGTGTGTGTGTGTGTGTGTGTGTGTGTGTGTGTGTGTGTGTGTGTGTGTGTGTGTGTGTGTGTGTGTGTGTTTCATTCAAGCGAGAAGGAGGGGATCAGTATATTAGGCGATTAACTTACTCAGAGAATGGCTGCATGACTGTGTGTGTGTGTGTGTGTGTGTGTGTGTTTATTGGTGAGAACATGTTGTTTGAACGTGTAATCTAAACCATCTTTGGTAATCCAACATGGGCCTTCGAGAATTTCCTTACGTGTTTGTGTGTATATGTGTGTGTTGCAAACCTTTCCCTCAAATGTGTTGGAATAAAAAAACTATAATTATGTCAAGCCATTGTATGGCACAGTAAACATTAGGATTTCATAACAAACATACTTACACACTTATCGTCCATATATCGACAGACTTTCTTCCTCGCTGTACGTTCTCAGGTTTATATTTCCCACCATCTATCCCTTAAAGCCAAACATACGCTCAATTTCGCTCTTTCTCTCTCCTTTACTCTTTGTGTCTCTCTTTAATCTTTCTATTTCACTCTTCCTTACTTTGTCTCCATATCTGTCTGTCTTCCATACTGACTCTGTCTCTCTCTTTTACTCTCTGACTTTATCGCTCACTGTTACTCTGTCTCTGTGTGTCTCTCTCTCTTTCACCCTCTGTCAATGTGTCTCTCTCTCTTACTCTATCTCTGTGTGTGTCTCTCTCTCTTTCACCCTCTGTCAACGTATCTCTCTCTCTTACTCTGTCTCTGTGTGTGTCTCTCTCTCTATTTCACCCTCTGTCAATGTGTCTCTCTCTCTTACTCTATTTCTGTGTGTGTCTCTCTCTCTCTTTCACCCTCTGTCAACGTATCTCTCTCTCTTACTCTGTCTCTGTGACTCTCTCTCCTTTACTCTGTCCATGTATCTCTCTCTCTTACCTTGTGTCTCTCTCTTTCACTCTCTGTCCATGTCTTTATATATATATATATATATATATATATATATATATATATATATATATACTGAAACACTCACTATCCTCTTTGGTACTCCGTGGGTTTGTACCCTTTGGCCTCTTCATGGTTAATGTACTGCTCAATAGGTCAGGACACACACACACACACACACACACACACACACACACACACACACACACACACACACACACACACACACACACACACACACACACACACACACACACACACACACACACACACACACACACAAATCCAAAGTCATGTGTGTGTTCTTAATTAGGGTCCCTCCATTTCCCAAACAGATCAGCCCTCTGTTGCCGGGTGATTTATTAGGTCATAAGAACAAGACTTCAACATGTCCACACACACACACAACCTCCCCTGTGTGTGTGTGTGTGTGTGTTTGTATGTGTGTGTATGTGGTTGTGTTTTAATTTCTGTGGCCTCCTTTCTGATGCATGGTTTCTATTGAACAAGCGTTTTAAAAGTTTGATGAGCCTGCCTCTATGATACTTAAAACCCTCTTTTTCCTCTTGTTGATGCATATTAAAACAATGGGATCAAGTGGGCTCGGATCATGAGATGTGGTTGAGTTCTTATCGGTTGTTGGTCCCATGCTGGTAGCGAGTGAAACCCTATTATTGTTAGCTTTGCCTGTTTTTTAGTAAATCTCATGTCTGTCTTCTATGAAATAACTTTCTAGTCACCACTAGCTCATTACGCTCTTCACTTTCAAGTCCTCATTCAGTACCATCGGGACTTCATCCTTAATGATCCATCTTTGATTTACTCTGAGTTGATCAAATCCTAAGATTTTCTGAGCAGCGGTGGCCATAGTCAGGCATTCACTAAAAAATCGGTCTGTCTATCTATTTACCATCTATCAGTCCATCTATCTATATACTTGTCTGTCTGTTCTCCTTTCCATTGTGAGTAAACCAATGAAGATAGTTCAGTTTGTTTGGATGAGCGAGCTTGGTTTTCCGATGAGGTCATGGAAGCATGTTTGTGTGTGTGTGTGTGTGTCTATGATATAACGTCTGGTCTGCACCAGTGGATTTTGCATTTTTGGATCGATCTGATTCATGCAGATAGCGTTACATTACGTCGCTAGTCTCTCGCTGGGGCCTCCGCTCGGAATTGCCGCGTCCTGATTGCGATCTCAACCGGGTGATGTCATCGGGTCTGCTGTCGGCCCCTTCAGAACTCTCATTTGACATCACAACAGTAAAATTTCCTGTCTGTCTCTCTCTCACTTAATAGACGTAACAAAATTAAATCAAAGTTTTAAATTAATAAATCTCATCCCTCTCCTAGGCATTGCACCTCCCCGGTGATGACATCACTGTTGTACCCTGGCCCCGCCCACGTCATGAAGGACATCTCCTCCTCCTCCTCATCCTCGCCGATCACCTCCTTACTCCACTACCCCTCCTCCAAGACCGCTGCCGTGCCCTTCTCCCCATCCCTCTCCTCCTCCTCCTCCTCCTCCACTTCCACGTCCCCGATGCCGATGCTCTCCTCCTCCACGACTCCCCTCTCCAAGCCCCACTCCTTCAGCCTGCAGACGGGACCCCACCTCATCGCCAGCATGCAGCTCCAGAAGCTCAACTCCCACTACCAGAACCTGGTGGGCTCCGTGGGAGGGGTCGGAGGAGGAGTGGGACCCGTTGCTCAGAGGGGGTTCCCCCCCGGCGCCGGGACCTCACTCCTTAGTTCCTCCGCCTCCTCTTCCTCCTCTGTGCTGGTCGGAGGCGGCGGCGGTACCGGGACGGCCGTTGGCTTCGGGCTTGGACCCCCGGGCTCGGGCACGGCGGCCGGCGGTGGCGGGGGGATCGACTTTGAGGCGGTAGACGAGGAGGTGCTGATGTCGCTGGTGGTGGAGTTGGGTCTGGACCGGGCCAACGAGCTCCCCGAGCTGTGGCTGGGCCAGAACGAGTTCGACTTCATGGCCGACGTGCCAGCCGGCTGCTGACCCAGAGAGAGAGAGAGAGAATAGGAACACACTAACTGTTTCAAAAAAAGAAAAGTACATTTTGCGTCGACAAAAGAATGCGAAGACTGGCGTCCTCCTGCCTTCTATTTAGTTTTTCTTTACGTTATCGTTCCCGGCCACGCAGAGGACGTGAGAGGGAACAAACTGTTGGGAGTTCATTTGAGGACATATTTAGTTTTTGCGTTGACAGCGTCTGAGTTTAAACGGTAGCGACACATCGCTCCTGAGAGGGATGCTTCCCCGTCTACGCTTTTCTCGTCTTCTCCACCGTAACGAGGACGTATACTTACCCTTTAAGGAAATTTAGTTTAAGTCCGTCGGTTGGTTTCTATTTTCGTTTTGCCCCGATTAAGACGGGCGTCTGGGTTGCAGACGCTCATTACGTACCTCGGATTCTGCCGACGGCGACGGCTAGCGAACAAAAAACTATTTGGAGCTTAACCGTGGAAGACCGCAGCGATACGGGAACCCGAAGGAAAACCGTTCCCGGAACGAAGGACTGCTGCGTTTAGGATCTCTCTGTCTCTCTCACCACTCCCTCACTCGCTCTTAATGAAAAGAGAGTGATGGACAGTAGAGGTGAGGTCCGCTCGGTGGAATACAAAGAAGCACCTGTTGCACTTGTTTTTTTTCTTACACTCTTTGGTTTCCATCCCCTCCTATTGGGGATTTCATTTTGGGAAGAAAACGACCAAAACATAAATGATTTTCGACAGATGATAGAAATGTGCAACAGGAAACGCAGAATGTGTGCGATACCACGAGTCACGACAAACATTACCATTTCCTGTTTTTCTTTTAAAACGGACGGCGGTTGTCTTTGTTTCTATGGGAACGGGACCCGGGGCGTAGTCACGTCCACAAAGCCAGCGATTGTCTAGGGAGCTGTTATCTCCAAACCAACTGTATCTAATGTTCTCCTTTTCATTTCCGTATTTGTGTTTAAACCAATCAGATCCTCCCAGCAGGACAGATTCTACCTTTCAGAGAGTAATGAACGAAGAGGCGACGAGAACCACAGTCTAATGCATTTCATTGTCATTCTTATCAAGGTCGAGGAGGGAAAACATATTTGGATTGGCTTGCATGAGGCAGAAGAGAGGGCTTTCAAAAAAGGCTTGTTTTATTATGAGGGGGATAACCTGACAAAACAGCCACAATATGTGGCTTTACTCCAACGTTCTAATGTTCACATCGCCACCTTCAGATTGTTGATTTAGCTGTTGATTTTTTTGTGACTGAAATAACACACTTCCCATCGCAGTTTGGACTCATTTGATTTCACGGTTCCCTATTCACATGACATAACTAGATTGGAACTCATCGCAACACTGCCTTGCTCAACGGCACTTGAGACGCTATCTCTGCTAACAGTTTTTGCACTGCGGATGTCTCAGCGGTCACCGTGGCATCGCCGTGGCAACCAACCAGCGATGCCACGGTTAGCCTCACCAAACATCTGGATTGGGAGTAAAAGTAGTGTGTGTGTGTGTGTGTGTGTGTGTGTGTGTGTGTGTGTGTGTGTGTGTGTGTGTGTGTGTGTGTGTGTGTGTGTGTGTGTGTGTGTGTGTGTGTGTGTGTGTGTGTGTGTGTGTGTGTGTGTGTGTGTGTGTGTGTGCGCGCGCAACTCATCCATGGAAAGAAAAAAAGCGCATGCCAGCCCTCATGCATTTATTAAGAGACAGACATCACTGTTGGGTCAGCTTACACACACACATACACACACAACTCTATCTCCTCCTTTTCTTAGCGTTCTTGTTTGTCTATTTAATGAAAGGTTTAAACGGCCATGACACTCGAGGAAAGCTTGACGGAGGACAGGGTTGATTTAGTCAGGGTTTCTTAAGCTGACCTAACCTTGTTCCAAAGATAAACAGACAATCTACTGTTGAGGTCGCTCTGAGAAAGACATTTCCCACTAATCATTTTCTTTCTTTAACTAATGTTATTTAAGCATTAGGCCTACTAAACGGAGGCTTTGTTAGTTTGCCATGAGGGGGCGGCCTTTTGTTGCCACTCAATTTCTTCACGCGTCCATCCAATAGTTTGAATTCTCCCACGACTTTTAATTTCCTCTCTCCACTGACCCTCATGAGTTGGTTAATCCGTTCTGGGACCCCTAGCCAGGTCTTTAAAGAATTCAAGGTAACCCCCCCCCTCCTCAAAATCCTGCTTCAATTAACTTGACCTTCTTTCATAGCTCTAGTCGCGCCAGGTGGGCGGGGTCAAACAATGACTGGCAACCATACGACGCCCACTGGGGCTTAAGGCCCTGATATAAAGGCTATATAAAGGCTTCTGTGTACATTGCTTTGATTTAGATTATATACCCTGGCATGACCTCTACCCTCTTAACCTGCCTCCCCCCAGCCTCTAAAACCGGTTGGCAGGCGGGGAGACGATGAACACGTAAATGAGCGCAGTGAGGCTCTTTGTGTACTAATTGGATTTCCTTTTGGTTCAGCGTGTTCTTTCACATGAGCAAAAAGATTAATTAAAAAGCCATGGAGGCAACAAAACGATATTGGAACTATTCTTGTTATGCACCATCAAATATAACAAAACATAGGTTAGGGGCTCCCAGTCATGTCTGCACAGTGATTGTGTGCGTGCGTGTGAGATTACGTTGATTCTGGAAAGATTAGTTTTATTTATTAGGTTTACCTAATAGTTCTCCCCTCGTGAAATTGTGTTTAATATGAGTCGGAGGGGGGTTTCATCTTGTCCAACGTGGATAAACGTAAACGGCGACCTCATCTAGTGTTGTACTGGCCCAGACTTCGCCCTACAAGGAAATGTTTCAGCAGAGGATGGCTCTCGTGCCATACAAAGCGTTGTGCAAAATGTAATAGATTTAAGACCTGTTTTGACTTATTGACTGTCTGAGGTATTCAGCTCGCCATCTGGGGATCACAAAAACACAGCAGTTGATGATTATTTTTAACACAAATTTGTTTTACGATCCACTAACGGAAATGTGTTTGATTCCTCTCGTCTGAGACTCAACTTTTTTATCTGGACGGATTGTTTTCCATTTTCCATTCAGATGAATGGAATTTTTTCTTTTTAGTTGGTTTACCAATGATGACGTGATTATTCAAAGATGATTCCTTGTTTAAAAAAAAAAAGCACTTTTTGTTCGACTGCTCTCACTTGTACATGCTCATGAATATGTAAATGAACATTATTGAACAACTGTATTTTTGTTACTCATCTCCGAGATTGGGGAAACATAAAAATGTTTATGACAGTTAATTGAGTGAGACTTTTTTTTTTACATTAAACCCATATACTAGCAGTATATATTCCGATTGCAATGCGGTAAACGAGCGTTATCAAAAACACATATTGATATTTCAATTAAATTAATTGTTTACTTGGAAATTCAGAGCGCTGCTCTCCGACTTTAGCACACTGCCACCTTGTGGCCTTTTCCGCATAGTACAACTCTAATAAATCAATAAGACGTTACATTGGAGTTAACTTTGTTGACGACCATGTTGAACAGAACCCTATCAATGTGATAAACATTGTTATCAACGGTATTTATGACTTCAGAAATTGTTAATATGTGTGCACACAGATGCTTTAGTGTGTGTGTGTGTGTGTGTGTGTCGAATCAGAGAATGTGTCGGAGGTGACAGCCAGCCTTTCCAGTCTTGTGTGTACAAAGTAAAAGTCAACAGATTTGTTGAACAGTCTAAGGGTTCAGTGGGAAAATTGTGATCCAAAAGTTTGTTTACCCTACTTCGACGCTATTCTCCCGCCTCGGTTAGAACCGGATGATGTCAGAGCCGTCGTGGAATCGTTGTTACCGTGGAGACGGAACGAAGATGCCGCCTCCTCCGAAGTCCGACCGCCACTGGAACATGTCATCTTCCTCCTCTCCGTATCCCTGCGCCACCTCTACATGCGGTTCACACACAGAGCACTAGGGGGCGCCAGAGTCCGGCCAGTGAAAAGCGTCTCCTCGTCATTCACGGTCGTCCCTGTCTCTTCCTGTACATCCTCCTTCCCGAGGCCGAGGAGAGGGCGTTTCCGAGAGAGCGCTAACGTTGGATGGGGGGCCAGCAGCGGCAGGGCTAACTGGGCGCTTTCGGTCCTCCTGCTCCTCGCTTTCCTCTCGGCGACCCCTCACCCAGGGGATATCTTCTTCCTCGCCTTCATCCTTCACGGGCACCTTCACTTGGAACGCTGTGGAAAGAGGGGGAAACAACAAGAAACAAACCATGTCGCTACATAAACACTGTGCATGAATTATCTTACAACTCAAATTTTTAGTTTTTAATTAAAAGTTCTGGGTTTGATCCCCGATGGTATTGAAAGGGCAACACACCCTCGGTTCTCTTTGAAGGATTCCGGTTCTCCTCGGTTTGCAGAGCCCCCGAGCTCTCTGTCTGACAGGCTGCGTCTCTAGTCACTCTCTGTGGAGCAAAATGGAGGTAAAAAAAATAATATATATATCCTAATTCCACCCAAAAAAAGGAAGTGGCGTTTCACCCCCCTTCCCTCATCCCTTTTTTTTTTCTCTTGTGTTTACCAGCGGTGTCAGCACCAAGGATGCACAATATAATAATAACATATTTTTTCATGTGGCCCAAAAGGTGTTCATTAGGAGTGAATGAACCGTTTACACTTAATCTAAGATCTTGAATTCCCCCGGCTGCATCTTCTGCTGAGCCTGGAAAATAAAAAAATAAAATTTAAACCTCAAATATTTAAATACATCTATTTAAGGTATAATAAAGCTAATGAATGACAATTGCTTAAATGTTGAAATGTAACACAACCAACAAACACAACACTATCAATGGCCCCAACAGTAACTGAAATCCCAACTATACAGCTGTAATTATGCATGATGTTATAAAGGTTGAATACATTAGTCGTGCAACTCACCTGGTGGTTTGGCAGTCTTGGGCATTAGCTTTGGGGAAACCTTAAACGCGGGACGGATCCAGGTTTCAGACAGACACTGCCTGTAGGAGACTTGTCGAGGTCGGCAGGTGTGAAATGACGGCTACAGGTGGGTGTTCCAGCACTTCCACTATTCATACTCATTAAACAGTGTCCATTTCGTTTGGACAAAGATATCAGTGACTTTGACTTTGTTGCAGATGTCAACTTTAGTTGATTTCAGTTTTGAAAGTCTCTTCATCGCAATAGAGATGATTGCCAGGGATAAAAGTCGTCCTTGGTCAGTCCGATTCGGACTGCAGGTTTGGAGCGAGTTGTTGAAATCAAAGTATCAACGTTCAGAATCAGAGGGGAGTCATAGGGGAGTCTGAGCTTTTCGCTGCCATCCTCGTCCATCCGTAGAAGGACAGCAACAGGCAGGACTGCGCCATTCACCGGGTCCAGCATCATTCAACTAGGCTCTCACCATGACTTATTGTCAACACAAGGACACATCAATAATCTTCGGGACACACAAGACAAGAGGATCACCAATTCAATCCAACTTCCGTGCAGCCAACCCCGAGGCAGTGAAGAAGCCATCTCTTCTTCTGCTTTCCAACAATTAACATATTCATCCAACATAAGCATTTGATAACCATGGAGGAGATTTGAGGGTACATGATGTAATCATAGCAATCAACAGATAAACAAATCCTAGATCACACCCTTTGAGCAACACAAAACACAATAAGAAACAATTATTTTGATTCTAAGTAGCCAGAAGAGACGCACCATTGGAGAAGTGATACATGGAGATGCCTTGGTGTCCGACAGCCTTGCTGCTCTCTCCCGGATAAAAGCTGTGATCCTGCCCATCTCGTACACGTTCTTATGTATTTACTCAACATTGAACGGCATCTTGTACACACCGCTTTCGCTTTGTGAAAGCCATCGCACGGTGTCACCCTTGCTCCCGTTATCGCCTCTAAAGTCTGCGTGTAGTCCGGCTTTTCCCGGGAGGAAGCTCTCCCGGTCCTGCATGGCAACAGGTTGTGTTGGTTCTTCTTGTTGAGGTTGAAAGAGACGCAACATGGACGGCAAACATCGGGGGATATCTGTGGAGTTTTCTCGTTTATCATCTTGTTGTTGAAGAGGGAGAGGGCGAAAGTTTCTCATCGTCTTCTTCTTCAGTTGTTTGTGTGTGTGTTTTAGATTAGTGCCCTCCAGAGGAAATCTGAAGTACCAGACGAAAGACACAATTCTGCTTTTCAAGGATTCCTCTTATTCTTGATGCATAGTTTTTCCGCTGAGGAGTTTTTCCATTAATATGTAATAGCTACAACTTAGCGATGCATATCAAATTGCAATAACAACATATTTTAAAACAACTCCTTCAATGAATTTACCTACTTGGATATGTATAGTCTATGGCCAGGTGTCTACAAACCTAGTCAACGTTTAAATTGATCAGATATACATATGTACAGTATTATACACAAATATTTACTATAAACTAAATATTATGATTTATTTAATGAACGAATTGATATGTATGACCATATCATAAATAAGGAAGGTCCCCCATCTATGCTATTTTTTTCTGTCCCTCCCGGTCTGCCGTACGCGCGTTTATCATCCGGGGCCGGAAGTAAGGAGGTCCTTTCCCCCGCAGACTCCAACATGGTGAGCCGTTTACTCTCATGATTCCCATCCGAACTCATCTTTAAACATCACTTTCTGTAGTCCAACTATCACGCATTTTAACGTTACAATCTATAAAGTCCCTATCTATAAGATGGATGATGGCAAAATTGCAGATTAATCAAATTTATTTCGTTGTTAAAGTAATGGGACTGTGAACCTCAGTGTGGCTATCATTCGTAGCAATGCTAGTCATTAGCATTCAGTACATTGTAGTATACACTTCCGCTATTGTGTCATGCTTTTAACAATAAGTACGCGATATTGTTTTCTCATAAGGTGTTGTGTTGAGAAACAAGCCGGTATTTGTGTTGCAAAAGACAAACTCAATGTTAGGCCGAAACCGGGTTCGGCTCCTACTCGTCTGAATGTATAGCCCTTAGCATTAGTGGCTAACCCGCAAGAATCCTTCGCTGTCTTGCGTGGGAAATGAACGTACTGCGTCTCCATGTATGCTCTATTAACGGTATGTTTAAACAATCTGGCACCCTTCTAGGCACGAGGACCGAAGAAGCACTTGAAGCGCGTCGCGGCGCCCAAGCATTGGATGCTGGACAAGCTCACCGGAGTATTCGTAAGTCTTTATCTACTACTTTATGTTCTGGGTATCCTGGTTGTGTCTTTAGGTCTTGCTAAGCCCCTAGTGAGGTCTTACGGGTTGGTTCATGTTTAGTTGTGTGTACATCCTCGGTCTTGAACCTAACGGGACATGTGTTGATGATGGCATGCCGTTTTCTTATATGTACCTGGTTCATACTAGCAGTCCTTATAATAAACATTGAGACACACAAAATACGTCTCCATCTATGTTTTGGGGTATCCTTACTGATTGTGGCCGTATGTTTCTGTAAGGTAGATCTCAATGTCCATTCTAATTGGAGTAATGCCCACTCCTAGACCAAAACATGGCATACCTATTCTTCGAACAAGGTGTGAACATTCCCCCTGAGCGAATGAATGGAAGAGATTTGTTTTTAACTCATAACTTTTTCCTAGTGGACCAAAACAATTGATATATATGTTTGATGTTCAATCAGTTAACCAGGTCTCCCATCAGGACCATGTGTTAATAACTCCAGGTTCCATCAGGCTGACGGTATCGTCCCTTTCCCCCTCTCAGGCTCCTCGTCCTTCCACCGGTCCCCACAAGCTGAGGGAGTGCCTACCCCTCATCATCTTCCTTAGGAACAGGCTGAAGTACGCCCTGACTGGAGATGAGGTCAAGAAGATCTGCATGCAGAGGTTCATCAAGATCGACGGCAAGGTCCGCACCGACATCACCTACCCCACCGGGTTCATGGGTGAGTCCCTGCGCCATAGTAACCGGCTAGAGGGGTGTTCACCGGGGCAGGTTTATGTACCCCCCCCTCCCACCATGAATTTTCCCACATGGGTATGATGAGGGGAGTTAGTGATGGTGCGTGGATGTGGCATTCTGATTCTGTGGTTATGAAGTGTTTTCTCTGAAGTTTCTCAACTGTTTCAAAGAGAATGCAGCATACTGTTAAAACGGATATGACGGCACCCAGGCTTTATTTTCACGATGAAGATGAGGTTTTACTGGAGACCCCGACACTAAAATAGAGTTAATGATGTTGCTTTCAGATACTGCTTAACGTCTGGCCATGGATGCCTTATTCTTTCTTTGAATTGCCAGCATGCATATGGACCTCTGCTAATGCAGTAAATGTCTCCTAAGTGGGTCGGTTCCTTGTAAAGACGTTTCAACAGCAAACCTTAGGCACATCGAAGCAGCGCGATATGTAAGGGATGATGTATAGAACGGCTGTCATTATCTGGAAATTAATTCCCGACAGGGCAAACAGGCGAATTACTTGTTATATTGACGGTGATATGACGATATATTGGACCCCAAGGCCGTTCTGCCGGCGAATTTAATTCGCTCTGCAGCAGAGGCTGGAGATCGGGAAGATCGGGAGGACCCCCCCCTCCCGATCTCCCCCCCTCGTCTAATCTCCTGGTCTGTGGGAAACACTGAGATGGGTTCAGAACCTTTGGTCTGGATTGGCACATCGTTTCTTAAAGGGAAACGCACTGATCTGACCGGGACTACAATGTGATCCTGTACCATGGTATATTATGTTGTGCATCCGAGACCACGGTTATACCAACTTTCATATGTAACACGGCCGGAAAAGGGCAATGATGACCTTTTACATTACTTGATCAGCACTGAACTGAAACCATAACAATGTCCTCTAAGAAGTTCTGAGCTCTTTGGTAGAACTACATGTCCCTACATCCTCCCACCATTGGCCATCCATGGGGGTTATAACCCAGGCAATGAATGACATCTGCATCAGGAATGATTAGTTTATTTATAGTCTTGATTTTCTCATTGTCCTGTTAGGTGAACATCAGTTTCATAGCAGTCTTTTACGAACATTTACCTTAAGAATTTTGTATTGACCGTATGTTTTGCATGTGCACCCGTCAAAGAATAGCTGTCTTGTGTTTTCAGCTAATTGGCTCCTTAAATGAACAATAATACTGTCTGGTTTGAGAGGAACCAATCTTGTCAGTGTCTCCTAGCAACATTTGTTTGATATTGCTGGGGTCAATTTCAGGCCACTGCTGGATGATACACAGGTTTTTGTTTTTTTAAGTGGCGGTAATACACAGGGTAATGCTGGTTTTCTTGCTGTTTATACAACAGATGGGACAACGTCAACTGCCCTAGTTTAATGGATTAGACTCTTTTGGGCATTATTTCACTGGCATTTTACTACTGCACTGAGGAGAAAGGCATGTTATTCCTCTGTCCCGTTACTACTTTACTAAGGAAAACAATAATGTTGATGGCTCCTTGTAAAAGCACCACGTGAGATAACATAGTGTTTAAGACTTTTGCGACGTCTTGCATTATACCAGGGAAATGTTGTGTGCAACCAATGCATAATCTGAATATTAAGGGGGCTTGATTTCTTGATCCTCTGGTTGGTGAATTTAGGGACATCCCAAGCATATATTGGGACCTCTCTCGGTGATGGACAGCGTAGGACTTGTTTGGACATGGGTATTCAACGTGAATGCATGCTAAATAAAATAGAATCAGAAGTTTGCAGATGGAAGGGCTAATCATCAATATACAGAACAATCTTTGCTGTAGGTTGTGTTGACAAAATGTGATGGGTGGGGTCTTGATGCTGATGTGTCTGTTCCTCCTCCAGATGTGATTAGCATCGAGAAGACAGGAGAGCACTTCCGTCTCATCTACGATGTCAAGGGACGTTTCGCCATCCATCGCATCACCGTTGAGGAGGCCAAGGTAAACGCTCATTTAAAATCATGTCGTGTATCTAGGTTCTAATCGGAAATGTTGCAGTTGCCATGCTCCATTCTTTAGACTTCAGAATCCTTGGAGAATAGTTCTAGAATGCACCAATAGAATGCATCAACTCAATCATGCATTCATGAACCCTACTTTGTGGAAAGTATATAAATTGAGAACGCAGCTTTGCGATGCAAATCGCCTTGGAAGCTTATAGCTGGACTTGCAGTGTGCATACATATTCGTGAGATGTTAAGGTCTCCCTCCTCTTTCTCTGCAGTACAAGCTGTGCAAGATCAAGAAGATCATCATCGGCACCAAGGGAATCCCCCACTTGGTGACCCATGATGCCCGCACCATCCGCTACCCAGACCCCCTCATCAAGGTGCACGACACCGTGCGCATCGACCTGGAGTCCGGCAAGATCACCGAGTTCATCAAGTTCGACACCGGTACGTAGGCCTGTAGCGCTGGACTCTGCAGGGTGTTCACGTTTGTCTTTTCAC
This sequence comes from Gadus chalcogrammus, assembly GCF_026213295.1. Taxonomy (NCBI): domain Eukaryota; kingdom Metazoa; phylum Chordata; class Actinopteri; order Gadiformes; family Gadidae; genus Gadus; species Gadus chalcogrammus. The sequence goes on along the minus strand of NC_079428.1, from coordinate 10,500,673 downwards.
ATTTCACTGCCACGATGGTTCAGTGTCAGCGTCCAACCTATGTGATGTATTGATCAGCTTACACAGTGGACTGTCCCAACTGACGCGCTGGGAGGTGATCTACCATACATCTGGGTGGACCCTGCCATTGGTTACATCACAAACTTTCGATTTTAAAATGACTTGTTATAATTACTCAACCTCACACTCTGGGGTAAAATGGAGGTCTTTTAAGTTATCATTTAAATCACACTTGGTTTTAACAGGGTGAGTTTCAAGTGATCCATTTAGACTTGAACTTTCTTTGCTATTCTTAATGATTATTTCGGAGCAATGATGAAAAGTTGGTTTTGACAAGCGATGAAACTATTCACCAATTCCTCTAAGAAGTTCTGAGCTCTGTAGGTATCTTCTTATAAAATTGCAATTCATTTTTAACTGACGTTTTGAGGAGCACAGTGCATTCCACCTTGGCCTTTAGAGATTAAATAGAAAGGCTTCTTCCACATGGATTGGGGCAGATTTGAACAGTTTATAAATGAAAGCAAAGTAAAGTCTGTCTTGTCAATGGTCTAGGCTTACAGACGCCCTTGATGATCTTTTTTTAATACTTCTTTCTTGGCTTAGACTCCAAAGGTTTTTCTGAGTATAAGGTTAAACGGTTTTCTTTGAACACGGGGTAAAATGCTACTACTGTCTTAACAATAATTTTATTTAGCAGATGCTTTTATCCAAAGCTTTTGTATATATCCAACTACAAAACTAACGACGTCTTGCGTCTCTTCGTATATATATTTTTGCAGCGCTATATTCAGACGAAAGACTAAACCTAGTCTTCTCCCTGCAGTCCCCAAAATTGCATGCTCTTTAAAAAAACATTTATATTTGAGATTAAATGCACACCTACCGAACAAATATTAAACTATTTAGCCTCAGCCCTCTTAAGTTATGTCTTAATTTACGAACAGTCCTTTGACATTGATTGTGCTCCAAGCTGGTGCATGTGACTAGAGGTTGTCATGGAGACAGTGGTTCTAACTCCTCCCCTTCCTCTTCCAGGCAACATGTGCATGGTGACCGGCGGTGCCAATTTGGGTCGTATCGGCATGATCACCAACCGGGAGCGTCACCCCGGCTCCTTCGACGTTGTGCACGTCAAAGACACCAGCGGCAACATCTTCGCCACCAGGCTGTCCAATATCTTCGTTATTGGCAAGGTGAGAACAAAGACCATTAATTGGAAGATCTTTTATTTTTCTATTCACCAAACTAAAAGTTGAAATTTAGCTCAAAACGTTCATCACACTGCATATGTTACTCAAAGGGGTTCCTATTTTAACTGCCACGTTGGTTTGGTGTAGCAGTGTCCACCTGGGCAGAGTCCACCCTGTATGACTTATGGATCAACCTAGCCAGGGGACTGAACCAACTGGCAGGCTGGGAGTTGATCTACATACATCTGGGTGGACCCTGCCATTAGTTGCATCACAATTTTATTCAATTTTAAAATGACTTGTTATCTGACTACCTCACACCCGAGGTAAAATAGAGGTCAGTTTAAGCAATCATTGTAACTATAGTGTGGATTTTTAACAGGGTGTTGAGTTTCAAGAGATCCATTTAGACTTTGTCATTCTTAATGTTTATTTCGGAGCAATGATGAAAAGTTGGTTTTGACAAGCGATGAAACTATTCACCAATTCCTCTAAGAAGTTCTGAGCTCTGCAGGAATCTTAAGTTGCAATTAATTTTAAAACTAATCAACTGACATTAAAGCAGTTTGAGGAGCACAGTGCACTCTTTCTTGGTCTCGATCGATTAAATAGAAAGGCTTCTTCTAGATTAGTTGTCTGCATATTGAATCAATATGCTTATGTATTCACGACAAACCCTTCTTGGAACTACCAAAGTAGATGCACTTTTTAATTATGTTTTGAGAAATCTCAAATGCTGTCAGTCCGATTGTTTACAATACTTTATGATCTCTGATAATTTCTGATTTAAACTGAAATGTCATGTCGCTGGTCCATAGATTGCATTGAAGCGCCTGTTTTGCACCTGTTAATCGTCACCCCCCCTTCTTCCGTTACCAGGGCAACAAGCCATGGGTATCCCTTCCCAGAGGAAAGGGCATTCGTCTGACCATCGCAGAGGAGAGGGACAAGAGAATTGCTGCCAAGGCCATCAGCGGTTAAACTAGTCCCCAAAAGAGCTGGTTTTCAATAAACTGATATTTACTAAACACCTTGACTGGTTTGTCTGCTTTTGTTTTTCAAGTCACTGTGTTCTAACTAGAGTTGTCAGAATTTGATGGTGGGGGGGCCTCCTTCTATTACAGTTGTGAAATAAAATGTATGGGAAATGGAGTACAATAGGGAAAGTATGCAGGGTCTTGGGGAGGGAAGACGTGGCAATTATTTTAAATTGGGGCTATTATATGCCATAACTTGTTTGAACGTATACTTGGGAAGAGTGAACGTCATGATTAATGTTAGCCTTTTTTGAATCGAAGGTTACTGCCGGCCCTAGATGTAATCTGTCTACCTACTGGGTGATTTTTAGCTCACTACAAAGTGAGTGTAAGCTCCATAATTAACCGAAATAGTTAAATGAGCTTTAGAGTGACCTCTTTACAATGACTGGATTGACCCAAAGCAAACCTGTTGATTAGCGGTGTTCCTTGATGCAATCTCAGCCTTGAAGAGCTTTGAGGTTGGTTTCTCAACCCAAATAAACAAGTACACTGCAAAGTTGTATCTGCTTCCACAGGTACGGTGGGGATGTCACCCCTTGCCACGGGGTAACTACCATAAATTAGGCCTAATGTATGATTTGGTTGGGCTTCTATGCAGAACATATGTGGGGACATTAAAATACTTTTAATTGAATCATCATCTCCAATGTAGTTAAGTGCAGATTCAACCAAAGCACTAATCGTTGCTGGACAGTTGACTTTCTAAAGAATGAGCGGGCTTTCCTGAAATGCAGCATTGTAATTCAAGACTGTCTTTGGTTCTCTGGTCTCGCTCTTCGTGGCTATTCTTAGTTTATGCTCATCTCTGAAGTAGTTACCTAATCCCCCTCTCCCTCACTAAATCCCTACTTCCACTTATTTTCAGTTTTATCCATCTGTTTCCATATCTGTCAATTTTTACTATAAACGTCTCGTCTTTCCCTTCAAGACATTGAAGGCATTTTCGAAATATTTGGACTAGAAAATGTGGACACATTTTCCCTAATCTAATCTTTGTTAACACAGCATTATTTAATCATTTTTAACGCAGTTCTTGGAAGATTTTTATGATAATCCATTGTTGGCTGTGTAAAAACTATCATGTTCAAATTATCATCTGGTTTTAATGGAAATCAACCTTAAAACCCTGTTCTATCTCTTACTAATCAATTTCATATCTATAGTTTAATTTATGATATGTAACCTTTGTTTGTTCGACCCTTCATGAAAGTATTTTCTCCACTGAATTGGGGTGAGGGAGGTAGAAGAAATAGTAGTACTGATTGAATACATAGTATTTTTCCCATGTCAATACCGTTTTCCTTTATTAACTTGAATAGAAGTGGAGGTAGAGAGGGGTGAGGGATGGAGCTGAAGAGAGGAGGGAGCTAGTGAGTGCAGTTAAAGAGATGGCAAGATCAGGGGGGAGGTTGCACTCCTGTAATATCCCTCCCTCTTTCTCACCCTTTTAAGTTGCACAGTCTCTCCTTCCCTGCCTTTTAATCACTGATCTCTCCATCTTACACTCACCTGTTCTCTTCATTCCTTGCCACCTCTCCTCCCTCCACCTCCCCCTCTCCACTTCCCTCACACCCCCCTCCCCATTTCTCTTTTAACCTCTATCTCTCAATCCCTCTCCTCTCCTCTCATCTCTTCATCCCACTCTTCTATTTATCTCCATCCCTCTTCTGTCTCTTCATCCCCCTCTACTTTCTATCGCCATCCCACCTCTCTCCATAACTCACTATAGAATCCTAGAGCATCTGCAGTCAGATGCTCAAAGGTATTCAAACTATCACAGCCACAAAGTATACACTCAACTGCAGTGTTCACCTGCTGAAGGAACTCTCTGCCATTCGCTCTCATTCACCTCACTCACCCACCCTCTCACTCTCTGGTTTATCCTTTTTATCCCTGTAAGCACTCTATCTCTCATCCTCTTTATCTCTCTCTCCCCTCCCCTCCCCACTATCCCTCTCTTTCTCTCTCTCTGGTCTGATTTCAGTTCCACTCCATATGGCGACTGCTGGGATCCAGCCTGTTCACTCACTCTCACACACACACACACACACACACACACACACACACACACACACACACACACACACACATCCCCGCCCCCTACCCTCCCTGACTGCAGTGACTAAGCCTTCATATATTTGTTTTTGTGTGTGTGTGTGTGTGCATTCGCCTCATCGTTCCTCTCCCTGCAGTGTCCTGGCTCATGTCTCACCTCTCCCAACATACCTAAACAACACACACCACAGGAATCTGTGTGTGTGTGTGTGTGTGTTTGTGTCGGAGGCCCTGCCACGTTTTTAAAGTGCATCGTATGGCCTGCTGTCCTGATATAACTCAAACACGATATGCTGTCAGAACGAAAGCATGCTGCCTTTGTTGTTTTCACGTCGATTTGTTACTTACAAGGCGATGCTGAGAAAACGATCAAAGATCAAAGATCTATAATCAACTCAATTATAGATCTTTGAAACAACTATTAAACAGTTTAGACGAACGCATGTGTCAAAATTTTATATTTGCAAAGTGCACATGCCATACATTTATGCAGGGTAGGTTAGTAATTGAGGTAGCATGAGTTATGAGCAATTATGAGTTAAATCAGATTTGGAAGTGTCAGAGTTTCTTCCCTTTTGCGTTAGCTAGGGATACATGACAAACTGACTTGGCGTGCTGTGGTTTTTATCATCCCCTGAGATGATGAAAGAACGCCACATCTTCTCGCCATAGAGTTGGCAGCCATTTTGTTTGTTTTCATAAGAGAAACCCAATGTGGCCATCGTCCCTGTTATAAAACAGACTCGGTCGAGTGCTCATAATCGCACACACATTGGCTCTGTCTCTTTGACACACACTAGCACACACACAAACATTCACGGCCGCACACACAAGCAAATGCACACACACACTCAAGCAAATATAAACAATTGTTCCTGGTCTTTGAATAATGAAATGTGACACTTGCCAGACGCAGACTTTGCACCAGTCCTGCATCCTCCTGTGAGTGGACACAAACACACTCTCTCACACACACACACACACACACACACACACACACACACACACACACACACACACACACACACACACACACACACACACACACACACACACACAGGCACACACACACAGACGCTCCATGTAAACGTAGTCCATGAATGCACGTGCACAAATCACATGCATACCAGGCTTTGAATCGCATTTGGCAGGAGTGCGCACAGAACAAGCTGTGGAAGAATGACAAAATGTGTGTGTTTCTGTGTGTGTGTGTGTTTGTGTGTGTGTGTGCCTGCGTGTATATGTGTGGGTATTTCGATGAATCGGAATGGCTGTCCACACACACACACACACACACACACACACACACACACACACACACCACACACATTGCTTCCATGCATGTCCGTGCACACGTCTGTGTGTAATAGGGATTGGATGATTTACACACATAATCACTTTGAATTGTCCACAATTCATTATGCTGTTTAAACGGTATAACTGCTGTTGTGTACAACTCTGTGTGTAGCGATGTTGCACAACAACAACAAGGATTCCACAATTAAACCCAGACCCTTTACTCCGACCCATATTGTTGGAGTAAAATGTCACACCACTTTTGAATTGAAAATGGAATGGAGGGAAATAAACTTCCCACGTGAGACAGAACAGAGGGAGGGATGGAGAGACAGAGGGAGGAAGAGGTGGCAGTAGACAAGGCAATATGGAACGACGTGAAGAGAGACAGATGGAATGAAAGAATGAGACACACAATTGGAAGTTTATTTTTTCAAAGTTTTAGACTTATCTTCATGTTATTGGATAGTTTTTGTGTTACCTGCTTTAATAACCATGCAATTATTTGACTTTGCCATGGTTGTTTTGATACATGCATACCAATAAAGTTCAGCTGGATTGAATCGAATAGAAGAGAGTCAGGAAAGAGAGGGATGGAGAGGGAGCAATGGAAGAGACCGAGGGAGAGAGTGAGAGGTTGAAGGTGGTAAGAGAGGGAGAGGGATGGAGGGGGACTAGAGAGAGAGGGGGAGGGAGGGGGGACGTAGACAGAGAGGGAGGGTGGCAGGAGGGAGAGTGAAGGGAGAGAGAGAGAGAGAGGGACGGAGGGTGAATTAGAGAGAGAGGGAAGGGGCAGAACGAGAGTGAAGGAAGAGAGAGAGAGACGGAGGGGGAAGGAGAGAGAGAGGGAGGGAGAGTGAAGGGAGAGAGAGAGAGATGGAGGGATGGAGGGGAAGTAGCGAGAGAGGCATGGAGGGGAAAGAACCAGAAAGGGGGAGGGAGAGAGAGAAAGGGGGAGCTGGATAGGGTTTTACTTCATGGTAACTTCAGGCTGTGAGTGCAGTGCTCTGGGCCTTCGAAACAATGAACTCAGTCTTCACATGAGGGAGGAGGTGAGAGGAGGAGGAGGAGGAGACAGCTGTTTCTAATCAATTGCTTCCATGTGATTGACTGGCTGGTGTGCTTACCGGCTGATTGGTTAAATGGCCTGAGTGAATGGCAGGCTCAGCAGAGAGAACGGCGCTGATGGTTGAATGGGTTGGGGACCAGGCTTTCTGATTGGCTGACAGGATGACTGGATAAAAGTCGTTATCGTTTCTTTTGTGTCTCAGTTTTAACGGCCTTGGAACTGCGTGCCTGACTCGTGTTGTGACTTCATGACTGACTGGGGGAATTAATGGCTGGCTAACTGATTTTCTGACAAACTCACTGTAAAACTGACCCACAAATTAACTGTCTCACTAACTCACATGTACAGTTGCTGATATGATTTCTGGGCTGCTACGGCAACCACATGTTATGATGTCATGGGGCTGCCCCCCACCCCCCTGTCTGTCTTTCATTCCCTCTCTCATTCTTACAGTCCCCCTGGATCTTTTTCTCTCACACCACACATGGACACACAATCCGCACGCGCAACACACACACACACACACACACACCACACACACACACCACACACACACACACACACACACACACACACACACACGCACACACATAACTTTCCCATGTGGATGTTCTCATTTGTGTCAATAAAAAGCAGTTTATGTTTGAACCCTCACTCACTCGCTTTCTCCATTTCTGTCCCTTTCCTAAATCCCCCCTTTATCACCCTCCCTCCCTCTCTGAACCCCCTTTCCCTCTACCCCCTTTCTGTCCCTCATCATGACCCCTCTCTATCCATCTCCTTTCCCTCTCTCTCTCTCTCTCTCTCTCTCTCTCTCTCTCTCTCTCTCTCTGTCTCTCTCTCCTCTCTCTCTCTCTCTCTCTCTCTCTCTCCCCCTCTCCCTGACTCCATCCCCCTCTCTCCACGAGTCAGAGACCAAGCAGCTATGAACAAAAACAGTTAGGTGAGCCAAGTTCACATTTGGGTGGGGCTGTTAAAGAGAGGAGAGGGGGTGGGGCTCTCGGACCAGATGTGCAGATGGAGGGAGGGAGGGAGGGATGGGGGAGGAGAGGGGAGAGGGAGGGGAGGGGATGGTGGAAGGAGAGGAAAGGGGCCTTTCAGAGTTGAAATAATACTCTAACGTCCTCCCTCCAGGGCTCTATGTGCTGGGAGGGAAACACTGCGAGATTGCCTCTGTCTCCACTATAATGTCTGCTCTGGTCACAGGAAGCACCGCCGTGTTGAGGAAACAGTTTGGGAATAAGAGCGCGGAATTGGAGCCACAGCTTGGGGATGCATGATGAGTCTTAACAGGGCCGGGAGGATTGAGAGAGCGAGAGAGAGAGAGCGAGAGAGAGAGAGCGAGAGAGAGAGAGAGAGAGAGAGAGAGAGAGAGAGAGATAGAGAGAGAGAGAGAGAGAGAGAGAGAGAGAGAGAGAGAGAGTAGATTACACCAGACTAGAGGAGAGTAAATAGTAGAATAGATAGTCGGGTAGAGTTACAGTGGAGTAACGTAGAAGTAGGCTGTGTATAGAGAATATTAGAATTGAGCAGAGATACAAGTCGAGATGAGTAGTGGCTTAGTGTAGCATAACAGAGTGATGGATGGGAGACTGCTCTGCGTGTAATCTTGGATCCTTCCTATGTTCTGGGGACGGGGACAGGGGCCGGAAACCAGCAGTACATGGGGCGGAGTGACGCCTTGTTTCCTGTTTCGATGCGGCGATGTTCTGAAACGGACTGCTCTGCGTGTGTGGACGGTTCTTTCAGAGGAGGGTTTTGATAAGTGTGTTTCTACACTGACAGGCCTACACAGTGTTGATGCGACGGCCTACAGAGACGCCCTGCCTCCCACTGGCCGAGGTCGTGTTCCACCAATCACAGCTCAAGATCCACCTGCCTCCTGCGACGTGATTGGTTGAAACACAGTGAACGAATACATCACTCTGAAGTCTACATTCGTTGGGACTTCCATTTGTGTACTCAGTCCGTGGGAGTTTCATTGCTGTCCACGTGCTCGCTGTATGCTGGTTACCAGGGACATTCGGTTGTTCTGTGTGTGTGAGAGGAAATGTGTGGTCTGTGCGCGGGTGTGTGTGGAACTTGGCTCAGAGCAGATACCCCCCACTGTGCCCTAGATAATCGACGGTCCCCCATAAACTACCCTCCTGACGTTTGAATATGTTCAGTTCTTCATTAGGGGGAGCGAGTGGGTTACTGTCACGTTTTGGTCAGGTGTGTGCGGCGGCCAGTGTGGGCTCAGTTCAGGTGGGTGTCTATAAGACACGCCGAGTCAAAAGACTAGGATCAGTTTGCCAACAAGGAGGGAGAGGGGAGAAAGGGCCCACGGTGTTCAGGGTGTTTGACTCCGAGACAGAGGGTTCAGGGTTATGGGTTCAAATGACAGTCTAACCTTTGTCATCATTGAGCATAGATGCCCCCTAACCCACGACATGCTTCTTCGGCATTGTTAGATAGAGGTTCAATAACCTGTATGATTGGGGAACGGTATGTAGATGCTGTTTAGATGGAGATGGATGGACACAGGAAGTAAATAGATAAACAAGAAAAGTGTTCAATTTCACAAAACCGCTTGCAGAGGAGAATAGGATTGCGGGTCTTTCCCTCTAATCCTGTAGTTAAACAAACGCGCGGTCAGACACACTATTGTTTTCTAGGACGGCAGTTGCCTGTGCGGTGTTTCCAGCCAAGGACACACATTGACACACGCCTCTTCCACACAAGCTCGATCCACCAGCAGTGATTTGGCCAGAAAGTTGTTCCTTCTCGCGTGTTATACTGGTCTATTGGTTCGATTTTCCCCTTTTTCCCGGTCCCTCCGCTTTGACGCGCCCTCCCCCTCCGCGCGGCCAGCAGTCAGGTCCCGTCCCGTTCACTTTTGGGGGGAGGGAGGCGGGGGGGAAACACCGGACTGTAGCGCTGCGCGCCTAGCCGGTGGACATTCCGCCTTCTCTCGGTGAAAAAAAATTCCCAACAATGACGGCGCGCGACGCACAAACTCTCCCGGACGCACCAGATTCTCCACCGAACCGGAAGTCGCTGCTGTCCGCCGTGGACATGCGCGTGTCTCCCCCGACAGAGGTGTAGGTGCCCATCCGTCCGTCAACCCGTCAAGACAGTTTCGGAGTTCGGCGCAGCGCGGGACGCGACGCCACAAACGATGCCGTTCTGCAAACGGACCGATACTTCCGAAAGATGTGTGCCGCCGACGACGAGGGGGGGAGGACAGCGACGCGAACGCACCGATCGCGGGCTTCGTGGACCTGGTGGACGTGTGCGGCTTCACGCTGTGCGCGGTTCTCCGCCAGCTCTCGGACCTGTCCCGCCACTCGGTCCGCATCCTCGAGGAGCTGGAGGGGCGATCTGGTGGCCGTGTGTCGCCGCTCTGGTGCGCTCGAGGGGAAGCTGGTCGGCCTGCAACGGCACGTCGCTGCGCTGCGTCAGCAAACCGCCTCCGAAAAGAAGGCCAACGACAAACACAGCAACACAACAACAACACAACAAAGTCCACGTTCCCCAAACAGCAGTTCCCTTGCCTTGACCCGAGCTTTTAAACCAGTGCTAGTTGACACATTTACGCGCCAAGTTGGGCGTTTTATTGCAATAAGAAGGGGCATTGACGCGATGCTGTGGGATAGTTGTTCGACACTTTCGGCGTAGTGTGTAGAGCTTGGAGCTTGGAATGTGAAGTTGCTTATAGTTGTCAAGCGTGCTTAACCGCTGAGCCCTCTACCTGTCACTCCTCATTTCCACCCCTGAAACTCTGTCATTCGGCGGCTGTGTGTGTGTGTGTGTGTGTGTGTGTGTGTGTGTGTGTGTGTGTGTGTGTGTGTGTGTGTGTGTGTGTGTGTGTGTGTGTCAGTGTATCAATGTGTATCTCTCCTTTTCTTAATCGCGTTGAGGGCCTTAGCAAGTGCACATTGGGTGACTTTTGGGAATTTGGAATCTGAGGACTTAGTTTGTAACAGTAAACAGTGTTCTCTGTGGGTAAGTCAGATGAGGACGGACGGAATCTGCTTTGCGTTGCGTCCACACACACGGCTGTTTACTGGAGGCTTGTCACATGTAGGCTACAGCTGCTGCCCTTGCTCAAAAGCCTGCTAAACCTCGTCCGCCTATGCTGTTTCTGCTCTATAAACAGGCAGGCCTGTCATTTACATTAGGCCACAGTCTACAGAATAATATTTATGTTGGTTATGTATCGTTTAGATTGACTTGAAAACAATGAATAGCCTACAGATGTTTCAATACGTCAGACTCTGGCCACTGATGCGATGACTTGACTTACAACCTCACAAACAAATGAAGGGCCGTAGGCATCTTGAGCGAACAATGCAGGTCCAATACCCATCCATTCCCTACTAATACA
>NC_079428.1:10469651-10487151 GCF_026213295.1 Gadus chalcogrammus | reverse complement strand
CCCCTTTAATTCTCCTCCTCCATTCCTCTTCGTCTCCCTCACTGCACTGTAGTCCCTCATTCCGAGAAACTAATTTCCTCCTCACTCCCTTCCCCTCCTCCTCTTCCCTCTCCTTCTTTCACCCTCCCTCCTCGTCCTCCCTTCACCTGCCTCCTAAGCTCCGCCATAATCCCAGATTCCTTCCAATCAGATTCAGCTTTTATGACGCAGCCAGCCAGACAGGGGCCTGGCTGTCGCTATGCAACCTGGCTTTGTTTACGGCCATTAATATTATATATATTATATTTTATTATTTCATGTCCAGTGTGTGTTTTCTTACACTTTTTCTTTTTATATTGCATGTCAAAGGAACCTTAGACTCAAGAATTACATTTCCAGTGACTGCTGCCCGTAATTGCTGTGCATATGACAATACACCATCTGAATCTTCTATCTAGCTGTGTGCACGCTTAAACTGCTTACATCAGCTCAAACACAGTGAGGCAAAGTGACTTAACGTCTGTGGTTGGTTTCAAATTGAAATGACAGTGTTTCTTTGGAGTGAGTGTGTGTGTGTGTGTGTGGTGGTCCCGTCTTCCTTCGCTCACACCTGTTTGTGTGTTTGTTTCTCCGAGTGGTTTCATCACAGTAAGATACAAAATGTGCAACAGGGAGAGAAATGGATGGAATGGAAGAAATGTAGGTGAACCAGAAGAAAACGTATTAGCTACTTCCTGTCCTGGCTGGGTCCCTTTATCGTCTCTCTCTCTCTCTCTCTCTCTCTCTCTCTCTCTCTCTCTCTCTCTCTCTCTCTCTCTCTCTCTCTCTCTCTCTCTCTCTCTCTCTCTCTCTCTCTCTCGCACACATACTACCAAACACACACCCACATAGAAACAAAGAAAAGCATTCACACATACACACACCTGCTGCTGTACTTGGGCCAGGGAGTCAACTTTTTTTTGGTGCGTTTATCTCCCCTCCGTTACCGTGGAGACACCCAGCTGTGAACAATGCCAGAGTTCTGTGGACCCAAGTTCAGCTCTGTGTGTGTTTAAAAATGTTTTCCCCTTGTCTCACCCTTCTCCTCCCCCTCTTCACCCTCTGTGTTCTTCTCTACCTTCCTTGCTCTGTTACATACAGGAACCTACGCAGACACACACCCACACAACACACACACACACACACACCACACACACACACACACCCCACACACAACACACCACCACACACACACACCACACACACACACACACACACACGACGACAGGGATTTGGGCGATTTATAGTAGTGGAAGAAAGTAGAAGGAGAGAGGAGAGAGGAGAGGAGGAAAGGAGGAGAGAGGGGGGAGAATAGATGGGAGTAAATGAGGAGAAGAGAGGAGCGATGGAGGAGATCAGAGGGGGAGAAGAGGAGAGAGAGGGCGAGAAGGAGCAGGGCAAAGGGAATATAGCGCAGAACATCGCAGTACAACCTAGCTCACCACTGGATTAAAGTCCAGCCAGGTAATCCAAACGTTTGACCTGTTGTCTGACCTGCAATCCCCAGCATTAGCAACCCAGCACACCTGTGCACCTGTACTATACCCCTGTGACCTGGCCCACCTCCCCTCTCGCCTCCCTTCATCCTCTGTTGATTACCACTCTATGAATCGAGTCAACAAGAACAAGCACAATATTCATATCCTGTTTGAATCCAATGTGTTTCTTACCTGGGCTGTTGAGATTTTGATAAATCCGTGAGTGGTCCTAATTGTACTACTCGGTGTTATGTTGATGGGCTATTATGAACCATTAAAAAAATGTATATGGTGGTGGTTGATGTGTTCACTTTAACGACTTTTAGTGCTTGAAATTGAACCATCCGTTGTACATCAGACGGACTGCTCTCACTTGTGATGTAAACAAAGGTTTATGATCCCCTATAGGGGACACTGGGTTGTCATTGGTTGATTTTGCCTAGGTAGAGGGAAGGAAGGCTTTGATGCGTGGATCCTCCGCAATGCAAATGGTGTGATCTTTGTGAACAAACGGATGGAATGACGAGATGTTACGTTGGAATGGGAGAGCCGAGAGGGATTCAGGAAGTGTGTTTTTACAATGTGATTTATATCATCGGTTGAGCGAATTGTTCAAAGCTGTTGGTAATGATCAACAGGTTGTAAACACATGAATATGAATCACAAAATCATAGTTCAGAGCTGAAAGTTATCGTCCTTAATGTGTCCAACAACTCACAAATGTGTATATTGACTTACTTGTTTTGATAGTAAGTTGATAACTAAGTCACACAAGAAAAAACGGTTTCTTAACAGTCCGATGCAATGGCGTCAAAACATTTCTAAATGTAATATTCTATAATCCAAAAAAATACATACATATCCGATGATGGACGATGCATCAAGACCACAAGGCCCTTGATACATCACACTGTGCGCTGTGTCATTTAGGGCTGTGTTTGAACCGTACATCAGAGCTGGACACGCGGCACTAGACGCTGCGTCACTCGCCCCAGTGGGATTCTGTAACAGGGCAGTTTACATTGAACACGTATAGCTGCCATCACAACCCATTATACTGAGAACTGAGACTTAACATGGGGAGGAAACCAGCTGTGTTGTGTGTGTGTGTGTGTGTGTGTGTGTGTGTGTGTGTGTGTGTGTGTGTGTGTGTGTGTGTGTGTGTGTGTGTGTGTGTGTGTGTGTGTGTGTGTGTGTGTGTGTGTGTAATTGACGTACTAAACTGTCCCCATAAAACGTCTCTGCCCCATGTTTTTGTCCCCACCAGTGACACAGTCAGTTACACTCCCTTGAGGGTGTGTGTTTGTGCTGTGTGCGTGTGTGTGTTGAGAGAAAGTTAACAAAATGTTAAAAACGTCTAATGTGTGTGTATGTTAATTTCTTCCTCGCTCACACATCACACACACAGACACACACAGACACGCACACACCTTACACACACACACCACAACACACACACACACACACACACACACACACACACACCACACAACACACCACACACACACACACACACACACACACACACACACTCTTATTAGGATCTGTGACTGTTGCGTGACCTTTGAACTCTGTCCTCCTCAGTCCTCCTCGTCGTCTTTCATTAAGACAATAATGTTATATTTTCCTTTTGCTCGCTCTTAAATCTCCTCCGTCCTTCTATCTCATTACTGCTCGCCCTCTCCCCCTCGGTGTTTCCCTCTGTCATTACCCCCCCCCTCTCCACCTTTTTGTCCCTCTTCTTATATATCTCAGTCTCTCTCTCTCTCTCTCTCGTCCATTCTACTCTTTCTCCCTCTGGTCCACCTCTCTCTTCTCTCGCTCTTCTGCTCTTTCCTTCTCATCCCCTTACTCGCCCTGTCTCTCTCTCTCTCTCCTCTCTCGACATCCTCTGCTCTCGTTCCTCTCCTCTCTCTCTCTCTCTCTCTCTCTCTCTCGTTGTTGCTTATATGAAGGACAGAGGCCCAGGCTGACAGTGTTTATATTGTGTGTGGAAAGCAGATTCCTATCTTAAGTACACACACATGTGCAGAAAAATGTCAGCCGGATACACACCACACACACACACACACACACAACACACACACACACACACACACAACACACAACACACACACACACACACATACACATACACATGCTGCCTAGTGAGGACCGGTTGTTTTACTTTGTTCAGCAAATCCCCTTTCTGGTCCCTGTTACTTCACAACGTGTTTCCAGTGCAACCTGACAACTTTACAGGATTTGTTATCCTCTCTTTACTCCACCTGATAAGAAGTTAAAAATATTGCTTAATGCTTCTATTGTAGAAAACTACAAATACTTCATCCCTCTCAATGTTATTGTTCTGTTATTGTTAGATAGTATAGAAGTAGTAGTACAAGTAAGTATAAGTATAAGTATAGGATCCTATATATATGATAATGTAAATTGATGTTAGTCTTCTACCATCGTCATGTCACCTTAAATAAGTAAAACAGTGATAGAAAGTGAGGAAGAGTGAGTGAGTGTGTGTGTGCGTGTGTGTGTGAACTGAGCACCCCTTAAATCTGTCTGGCTCCTAACTTTGGCATGCTGTCTGTAGCCTGTGGATTGTAGGTGCATGTGAGAGTGTCTGGTGTGTGTGTGTGTGTGTGTGTGTGTGTGTTACTGTTAGAAGTAGTTCAGTGTGTTACTGTTGGATGTTGCCCTGGATTGTCAGTGTGTGTTATTGTTAGATGTGTAGCCATGGATACTCTGTGCGTTACTGTTAGATGGAGCTCAGTGTGTGTTACTGTTAGATGGAGCTCAGTGTGTGTTACTGTTAGATGGAGGTCAGTGTGTGTTACTGTTAGATGGAGGTCAGTGTGTGTTACTGTTAGATGGAGCTCAGTGTGTGTTACTGTTAGATGGAGGTCAGTGTGTGTTACTGTTAGATGGAGGTCAGTGTGCGTTACTGTTAGATGGAGGTCAGTGTGCGTTACTGTTAGATGGAGCTCAGTGTGCGTTACTGTTAGATGGAGCTCAGTGTGTGTTACTGTTAGATGGAGCTCAGTGTGTGTTACTGTTAGATGGAGCTCAGTGTGTGTTACTGTTAGATGGAGGCTCAGTGTGCGTTACTGTTAGATGGAGCTCAGTGTGTGTTACTGTTAGATGGAGCTCAGTGTGTGTTACTGTTAGATGGAGCTCAGTGTGTGTTACTGTTAGATGGAGCTCAGTGTGCGTTACTGTTAGATGGAGCTCAGTGTGTGTTGCTAGATGTATCCATAGATGGTCACTTTGCGCAACTGTTTGATGTGTAGCCATGGATACATTGTCCTTCACACTCATGTAAAACAAATTACTGAAAACATTGGGAGGGCCACGTGGGTTCAGAGCAGAGTCGTGCTCTGTTGGTGATATTGATGGAAGGGAGGATGAAGAGGTTTTATTTTGTCTGTGGGCCGGGGGGAGGGGCTTTGTAAAGCTGACCTAATGGGAGTTGCTGGGGGATCCTTGGAGGGTGCGCAATATGTGTGGATTCAAGGGACCTGCAGTCTGTTGCATTCTGTAAAGATACGATCAATACGGAGCAGGTAGAGGTTAGGAGGCATCTTATGGCTCTGCGAATGGCTCATTAAATCAGTTATGGTTCCAGAGGTTAGACATACTGCAGACGTTGGTAATGGAACCCAGACCCTTTAGTGTGGGAGTCGAATACCCTAACCACTGCGAGATTATATCCATGCCCGGGCCGTATTGTCTACAGGGGGGGATTATATGGATTTAATATTTTTGCATTTTCACTCAGTCCTGCTTAAACATAGCTTTAGTGGTGAGCAACAGTCTGAACAGTAATACTTCATGAATATAAAGTGGATTGATACAATCATAATTGAGTCTTCTGGGTCTGGTTCATGTGCTCTTAAGATACTCTCTCTCCCCTTCCTTCTCCCCCCTCCGTCTCTCACTCTTTCTCGCGCTCTCCCCCTCTGAGGTACTATATTGTAATGCAACTCAACCTGAAGCAGGGTTGATTTATGTCACCACCTCACCTGGTCCGAAGCACCTGCGGAGACTGGAACAGTCTGTTCCGGAACCTCTGGGGGTTCTGGAAAAATCTGTTCCGGAAAACACTGAGGGTTCCGGAACAGTCTGCGGGGTCAACACCTATTGGATAAAACAAAAAGTATTGCTGATATTCAGATAATAGAGTGTGTCTGCTTGCCTGTATCTGTGTGGTGTGTACTGTGTATGTATACACGTGTGTGTATGTTGGAGTGTGTACTTCTGTATGTGTGTGTGAGTGTGAGCATGTATGCATCTGTGTGTGTGTGTGTGTGTGTGGGCAGTGTGCGTGTATGAGTTGTGTATGTGTGTGTGTTTCTGTGCGTGTAAGCGAACAGCGTCGATGTGTGGTATGGTCCAAAGAAAAACTGACTCAGCAGAATTGACTGCGGATTGCTGAGCAATACAATGCCGTACACTCTCTCACACACACACGCATACACAGACACAGACACACACACAGACACACACACACACACACACACACACACACACACACACACACACACACACACACACACACACACACACACACAGGCACCACATACCTCGTGAATGTATCTAGTGATCGACTTCTCGCCATGCTACGTCGCTGTTCCTTCAGAAAGAGAGTAGGAGAGATAAACAGAGACGTATAAATAAAGGAAAATAGAGAGCGGGGGGGGGGGGGGGGGTGTGAAAGAGAGAGAGAGACTAAGGGCAGAGCAGTGAAAGGCAGAGCTTGTTCAAAACGAGGACGAAGAGGGAGCAAGCGAGAGAGTATGAACGAGTTGAGTGAAGCGACAGATAGTTACAGTTCTACTGATCGATAGAACACAGAAAGATAGAGCGAGAGATGGAGAGCCAGAGAGATGGACTGAGATCTTTAGAGAGATCGACTAGCTAAGTATTCAGTGGATTAATAGATAGACAGACAGACGGACAGACAAATAGATGCATGGATAGATAGACAGAACGAGGGATAGCGTGAAGGACAGAGGGATGCGTTGGAAGAGGAGGAGATCCCCCGCTCAGGGGAGGAAGGAAGAAGAGGATGAGGAGGAGAGGAAGACCTCCGACACCTCCTTCTCTGTTCCCTTCTTCCGAGGTACCCTGGCTTTCGTGTGTGTCTGTGTGTGTATGTCTGTGAGTGTCTGTGTGTGTGTGTGTGTGTGTGTGTGTGTGTGTGTGTGTGTGTGGTTTTGTGAGTGCGCGCCCGCATGACACCATTGATCATTGTTTAATCGATTATATGTGTGCGCATGTTTGTGTGACTCAGCACATGCCACCTTGTGTGTGTCAGTGTGTGTGTGTGTGTCTGTTTGTTTGTGTGTGTTTGTGTGCACGCCCACATGACACTATTAATATTTGTTTGAGCAATATGTGCGCATGTTGTTGAGAACCAGAACATTCGCCTTTTGTGTGTTTGATGTGTGTATGTATGTGCGTGCGGGGTTGTTACGTGCATGTAGGATAACCATGTGTTTGTGGAGAGTATTTTGAATGTACATGGTTTCAATTGTTTTTGCATACGTGCGTGTTTTTGGACTGGACGGGTTTGTGTGTGTCACATGTTATCTCACATATCATGTATAGATCCTTTAGAATCATAGTGTGTGTAAGGTTTGTGTGGGTTTGTGATTCTGTACTTAATATCAATATCCATAGCACAGAGGTATTGATCTTAATTGTGTGTGGTTTGTGCATCGATATCCGCAATGCCATTCATTCTCATGCAAGAATCTTTCCAAAAAACGTCACAAACCGTAATTGATGATCTTCCAGCGAGATGTGATGTGAAATGTGTTATTTAGTGCGCGAAGGAATAATCATTTACGTGGCACTTATGATGACTGTGATGTTGTCGCGTTTGCTGGATTATTTATCGTCTTCCTTCCAAACTGAGCTCATTTTAATGCGATTTCCCCATCAGAGATTAATACAGCTTTGCAACCTTATACGATGGGCCAAGTTACGATAAGTACGAATTCTAAGGAGGAACAGAATACATTTCTAATAAGATGTGCTTTGTTTATTCCAGATAGGAAATAACAGGCTTAGGACGAGATGATGGCCTCAGGGGTGAAAAGAGAGACAACAACAGGCCTGTGCTTGTTACAGACAGACTTTTGAACAGCTAACTGCTGCCCTGGTCACGTGACACACCCTGGTCACGTGACACACCCTGGTCACGTGACACACCCTGGTCACGTGACACACCCTGGTCACGTGACACACCCTGGTCACGTGACACACCCTGGTCACGTGACACACCCTGGTCACGTGACAGTATGACACTTTTAAGTGGTGTCGGGGACACAGCACTGACAGACAGACAGACAGACAGACAGACAGACAGACAGACAGGTATACTGAGAGAGACAGACGGAGAGACTTACAAACACACTGACTGTTCCAATTATTCAACCACACATGCACACATGCATGTGCACATGCACACACACACACACACACACACACACACACACACACACACACACACACACACACACACACACACACACACACACACACACACACACACACACACACAATAAGATAATGAAGTTTGAATTGCCATCATCGTTGTCTTTGATGTTTATTTCATTAAATTTATATCTTGTTTGAACCCATGATCAAAGCTCTGGCTGTTGTTTCTTCACAAGAACCTTCTCAATAAATTAGGATAAAAGTTAGGTTGTGACCTCTAAAGACTAATTCAACTTTGACCACTTTCACAAGCAATTTTGCTGCCTGGCTCAACCTACTTGGCTACACAGGGAATATAACCCTTAACCTTGGCAGTGTTTATGCCTTGTTCTACCTACTGCGCTACTAAGGGAATTTAACCCCTAACCTTGTAAGTCTCCCCCCCACACACACAGACACATATTTTGGAGACTGTTAACTCCAAGCAGTGATGTAAAAAAAATCAAGGGTGACATTTAAATGAGAGAGAGAGAGAGAGAGAGAGAGAGAGAGAGAGAGAGAGAGAGAGAGAGAGAGAGAGATTCTTTCTTTCTTTCCCTTTCTATATCTCTCTGAATCTCTCTCTCTGATTCTCTCTCTCCTTCATTTCACCTCTGACTCCCTCCCTCCAAATGTTCATCTCTTTATCTTCCTCTGATTATCTCGCTACTTCCTCCTGTTACTCGCTACTCCTCTGTATAGCTCTCTCATTCTCTCTCTTTCTCACTGCTTTTTTTCCTCCCATCATGTGGTTTGATACCACATGAAAAATATCTCACTGTCTGCTGACAGGAATAGCAACACACACATGCACACACACACGCACACAAACTATTTTTTTCAGCCTTGACCTCTGCTAATCCCTTGCAAGCTAGAGTGGTATGTGTGTGTGTGTGTGTGTGCGTGCGTGTGTGTGTGTGTGTGATTGCATGCATTTGTTTGTGTGTGTGTGTGTGTGTGTGTGTGTGTGTGTGTGTGTGTGTGTGTGTGTGTGTGTGTGTGATTGCATGCATTTGCTTGTGTGTGTGTGTGTGTGTGTGTGTGTGTGGTGTGTGTGTGTGTGTGTGTGTGTGTGTGTGTGTGTTTATATATGTGTGTGTGAGTGGAGGGTCTCGGGGGGTGTTGATAAAACAAGTATGCGGCTAATTACCTGATCCTCTCTCTGTGATGTCATCATGTGATATCATCGTTTAGCATTAATAGCTAGCCTGGCAGCTAGCTCACTTCCTCATCCTAACACACACACACACACAGAGTGAAACTATCACTACATAATGAAGAGCGACAGCGTGAGAGAGAGAGAGAGTGAGAGAGAGAGAGAGAGAGAGAGAGAGAGAGAGAGAGAGAGAGAGAGAGAGAGAGAGAGAGAGAGAGAATATCACTGTTAGGAGAAGAGAGAAAGAGGGAGGGAGAGACTACCTCTGCATGTAGAAGAGAGATGGAGGGTAAGAGACCCCCACTGTGTTTAGAAGAGGGAGAGAGAGAGAGAGACTAAAGCTGTGTAGCGACTCCCACTGTGTAGAGTACATTAAGAGGGTGAGAGAGTGTCTACCTCAGTGAAGAGAAGAGAGAGAGAGACGGACCACCGCTGTGTAGAGAAGAGCGTCAGACAGATAAGAGAGAGAGAGAGAGGCTACCACTGTGTATAGAAGAGAGAGAGAGAGGGTCAAAGGGGCTAGACCGAGAGAAGTCTCAAGGAGAGAATGAGAGCGGGAGAAAGGTCGAGATTAAGGAGCAGTTGAGGGAGAGAGAGAATGATGATCACTGTATTACCATGAAGGAATGCACACATCACTCTCCAGCCCCTCAATTACACTGGGTGTGTGCGTGTGTGTGTGCATGCATGCATGTATGTGTGTGTGTGTGTATGAGTTTGACACTGTCATACACATTGTTACTTTAAATATCAAGTGTGTGGCTTATTCCACTGTGTGTGTGTGTGTGTGTGTGTGTGTGTGTGTGTGTGTGTGTGTGTGTGTGTGTGTGTGTGTGTGTGTGTGTGTGTGTGTGTGTGTGTGTGTGTGGGGGCCGGGGCTAAGTGTAAGCATGTGTGTGTGTGTGTGCGTCTGTCAGTGAGTGTCTCTGTCAGTGTGTTTGTTCATGAGTGTGTGTGTGTGTGTGTGTGTGTTTGTGTGTGTGCGCATCCCTGTCTAGCTCAGGTTTTTGATCTCGTTGCCAATCTATTTCATATTCAAATGAGGAAAAGTCCCTTCACTATCCCTCCCTCACTCCCTCCTCCCTCTCTCCCTCTACCTCCTTCCTTCTGACCAGCTGTGAGGGATAGAGGGGTCATCTTATGTCTGGATGTAGACTAAATACAAGCATACACATTACAAACACGACCACTGTTTGTCTGTGTGTGTGTGTGTGTGTGTGTGTGTGTGTGTCTTTGTGTGTTTATAATAATTAAAATGTGGGAAAAAAACACGAAAATGTGTTACTTCTTGTATTGCAGGACAAAAAGGAAACAACTGTGTGTGTTTGTGTCTGTGTGTTTGTGTGATGGATGAGGTGATTTCGTCCATGCTTCCGTTGATTCAGTTTGCACATCCCAGAAGATAATTGCGTTGCTAGGCGATACTGACCGGATCTGACTGTTAATTGGCAAAAATGTGTGCCTCTTCCCCAGTGACAGTAGTCCAGAGAGGAAGTGTTGTCTAATCAGGCTGCGATAGGGGTTCAAACCATAGACTGTATCAAATAAAACCAGCTTACTTGTGGAGTTCAATCCTCTCCTCGCTTCTCTTCTTCATCTCTTCATAATCTTTCCTCCCGCCATCATCCTCCACAATTCCCCCTCTCTCTCTCTCTCTCTCTCTCTCTCTCTCTCTCTCTCTCTCTCTCTCTCTCTCTCTCTCTCTCTCTCTCTCTCTCTCTCTCTCTCTCTCTTTCTCTTTCTCTTTCTCTCTCCCTCTATCTCTCTCTCGTTCATCTCTCTCATCTGTTTTTCATCACTGCATCTCTATTATGCTTCTCTCTTTCTCTCTAGATATATTTTTGTCCTAATCTTTCTATCCTTTCTGGCTACTTCCTTGCTCTCTCTTTCTATACTCTCTCTAATTGATCACCCCCTCCCCATCCCTCTATTCACCAATCTCCCTCTCATCTCACTCCTACTCACTTATTCCTCTCTCCTTCCTCAGTCTCCATGCTATCTTTCAATCTCTTGTCTCTCCCTCTCCCCCCCCCCCCCTCCCTCTCCCCCCCCCCCCCCCCCCCCCCCTCCCTCTCCCCCCTCTCTCTCCCCCTCTCTCTCTCTCTGTCTGGTCATGAATCCTCAGTTTGTAGTTTGATGCCGCTGGAGTTCCGTCTCTCCTAGTAAGTTTCTGTTGAACTGTCTTTCTTTGATCCGTACCACAGTCTATTGAGAATGCTGAATTATCTATAACTGTTTAATTAATTATTGATTAAGTTGTACATTTTGCTCCAAGCGTTAAGGGAATAGCATCAATTAATATTTCAGTTACTTTGCTTATATTTTGTTTGAACAAGTAAATGGCTACTATCTTTGTTTAAGGTAAATATATGTACATCTTCCTTTGGGGAATGTGTATATTTGTATATTAAATAGATAAAAGTGTATATTTTATACATGAAATAATAATAACATATACACTTTTATACATTATACACCTTTAAAAGTGTAATATATATTAAATATTCATATTATTTTCAGGACAAAGGACTTTGGATGGTTTTACAGTTTGATTTGAATACAGCTCTATGATTCATAATTTACAATTCTAAATTACAATTAATAAGAAAATAACAAAACATATATTTTATACCTTCTCTGCCACCCGCTGGCTGGCTCTGGTGTTGGCTGTTGTTTCTGAACCAGACATGGACCTATTTGATCCTAGTCTAAGATAAATGCTAGACATGAGCCTGTAGGAGAACAAGTCAAGGCATGGTTACCAAGGTGAAGTGTTGCCAAGCAACGTAGCACTCTTCCACTGTGGCTGCAGCTTCAGCAACTTATGGGAATTCTACTTTATTCAGAAGGGTTTTTAAATGTTGGTTTGTCAGTTTTTAAAAATATTGATATTGTAACATATTGTATACCCTAGCGAAAGAGTCACACTTTACAAATGTTTTTACATTGATACGATGGAGGGTTTGATATGTTTGTTAAGTCATATTTATACCTACTTATAATGGGTTACATGGTTCTGTACATTTGCCCTACAACGGCTATGAAGCAGTTGTAGTTCAATGCATGGCCACTAGGTTGCAGTATAGCTCAGCTGTTGGTATTCAGGTGTTTGTGGGTGTCCTTCTATCATCTCATCTATTCTCTCCCTATGGTGAAAGCTATGATGTCATTGATGCATACGGTGTAAATGTGAGGGCCATGTGAGGGAATTCATGAATGAGATAATGAGACGAAAAGAGATGAGAAATTAATCAAGGTAAGCTGTGTGTGTGTGTGTGTGTGTGTGTGTGTGTGTGTGTGTGTGTGTGTGTGTGTGTGTGTGTGTGTGTGTGTGTGTGTGTGTGTGTGTGTGTGTGTGTGTGTGCGGGCCCTCTGTAAACCCTGCAGGACAGAGAGAGCTTTTATTCATGTATCACCCCCCTCACTCCTCTGTTTCACCTGGTTCATCTTTCACCCTATCTGTGATGAAACTCTATCATCTGACTAGCGACATTAGCTTCAAACCTTCCTATAGGATGGATTTGTGTGTGTGTGTGTGTGTGTGTGTGTGTGTGTGTGTGTGTGTGGTGTGTGTGTGTGTGTGTGTGTGTGTGTGTGTGTGTGTGTGTGTGTGTGTGTGTGTGGTGGACCAGGGGTCAGGCTAGTTTAGTGTGTATTACAGTGTTTGACTCCCAGCCAAAAGGTTTCCTTTTCCATCCCCAATGTCCACAGTGTACCTGTCGTTTTAAGATTAAGAAAAGACGCTCCCTAATTCCTACCTGTGGCTTAATGAGGTATATCTGAGCTCTCTGTGAGTCACTTTGGATAAAACTGTCTACTTACCATCGTAATAGTATGTGAGTCTTTTTAATTTGAGTAGAGTATGGAACCGAACACAGAGAGCATGTACGCTTCTTGACTTCATCGTGTTTACAATAGACAAGCTGCTAGCTAGTAAATTCATGATAATAGAGGGATAGATTAAATGAACAGACAGACACACATACAGACAGACACACAGCCAGACACTCTGTTCATCCTCAAGGAGAAACTATAGGGAAGATGTAGTAGTGAGCGAGCGTCCACACACACTGAGGGAAGGTGCGCTGGGAAACACGGCTGTAGGGCTCCCTTGGAACAAGGGCTTAGGTTCCCAGGGGAATTAGGTTCCTAGGGGCCACCCACTGCAGCTCGGATCATGTGCCTTCTCTCATGTGTGGGACATTTGTTCAGACGTTGTGATAATCTTCCAGACACAGTTTCTGCATGTTTTACAATTGCATCTATTCATTGTTGTTTCAATAATGTATAGCCTATACTGTTTATTATGTAATTGATGCTGTTTATAAAATGTCTTTATTGAATGGATCTTATACATTTTCTTTTGTTGTGTTTTTTGTATGCAATGTGGAGACTGAAAAAGGATGACCTATTGTCCTGCAAAGATCTCCCCCTTGAATCGCTTTTTTGGCAGTTTTTTTCCCTCTGATTTCACTCTAAGACACAAAGGGCAGAAACAGAGCCGAAAGCCCACTGTGGGTCAGGTGTTCAGAGAGAGATATGATCCGACGTTCTGCTAATCTTTCCTCCAAATAAACAAACACACTGTGGGTGTTTGGCTGCCATTTTGTCCGACCTCTGTCGCTCCAGCTCCCCTCCTCCTCTCTCTCTCTCTCTCTCTCTCTCTCTCTCTCTCTCTCTCTGGTCCCCTCCTCTTCTTTTCCCTCCCTTCTCCTCAATCCCCAATCCTCTCTCCTTCTCCAACTCTTCTATCCGTCTTTCCCTCCCTCTTTTTCTCTCCCTCCCTGTTTAGCCCTCAGCTACACTAATAACGATCATTCAACATAGAACAGACTATTAACTCCCTCTCTCTCACTCTCTTCCCTAATCTTTCCCTAGTTTTCTCATTTACGTTCTCTCCTTCCGACCCAATCTCAACCCGTCTTCTACAGTCTGTGGTATTCTCTTTCGTCCTTCCCTCTTACTTTTGCCCTCTCTCTCTCTCACTCTCTCGCTCTCTCTTCTCTCTCTCTTTTAATTTGTCCCCTTTTCCTTCTCTCATCTGCTTTC
Organism: Gadus chalcogrammus; assembly: GCF_026213295.1. Classification (NCBI taxonomy): domain Eukaryota; kingdom Metazoa; phylum Chordata; class Actinopteri; order Gadiformes; family Gadidae; genus Gadus; species Gadus chalcogrammus. Next base: position 10,472,976 of record NC_079428.1, on the reverse strand, counting down.
ACTTAAAAATGTCAAACCTCATTTTGCTCAGTGTGGGAGCGTGTGTGTGGGTGTTTGTGGGTGACATTGTCTGTCCTTGCAGTATATTCCAACATAAATGCATCGTGGTAAACTGGAGTAAACAAATAAAATACACTGTGGTATTTTAATATATAGGATCACAGTTACCTTGGCGATATCTACTGATAATATTATATTTATGGTTGCGTGCCCTGAAAAACGTTATTCTCTTAAATGTCATTATGCCCTTTATATACATTTATGAGTGTGTGTCTGCGTGTGCGCATGTGCATTTGTGTGTGTTTGTATTGAGGGCTGTCGATGAATAATTCTGTGTTTCTGTGTTTTTATAAAGAGAGAAAGAGAGAAGGATAGATTAAGAGCAAGAGATGGAGATGGAGAGAGAGGGAGAGAGAGAGAGAGAGAGAGAGAGAGAGAGAGAGAGAGAGAGAGAGAGAGAGAGAGAGAGAGAGAGATGAGAGAGAGAGAGAGAGAGAGAGAGAGAGAGACAGACAATGGTTATTGTATAAAACCAAGTGGTCCTTCAGGGATTAGTAAAGTCTGGTTTGACTTAGCCCCCCCATACTCACCCTCCCATCCCCTCCATACTTTCACCATATTCTGTGTGTGTGTGTGTTTGTGTGTTTGTGTGTGGCATTGATGTGGGATGTCTCTCTCTCTCTCTCTCTCTCTCTCTCTCTCTCTCTCTCTCTCTCTCTCTCTCTCTCTCTCTCTCTCTCTCTCTCTCTCTCTCTCTCTCTCTCTCTCTCTCTCTCTCTCTCTCTCTCTCTCTCTCTCTCTCTCTCTCTCTGCCCACCCTGTAACCATGACTAAATACGTCAGATTAATTCTATTTTAAACATTATAGTCTGGGAGATGTTTTTCGCCTCTGTTGCTGGCCAAATAGTCATGGGTCCAAACCCCAATGTCTAACTGTACAAATGACCCCTAACCCCTACCTGCTCCTTAATGACCTGTCTCTGTATTCACTGTCTAACCCCTACCTGCTCCTTAATGACCTGTCTCTGTATTCACTGTCTAACCCCTACCTGCTCCTTAATGACCTGTCTCTGTATTCCACTGTCTAACCCCTACCTGCTCCTTAATGACCTGTCTCTGTATTCACTGTCTAACCCCTACCTGCTCCTTAATGACCTGTCTCTGTATTCACTGTCTAACCCCTACCTGCTCCTTAATGACCTGTCTCTGTATTCACTGTCTAACCCCTACCTGCTCCTTAATGACCTGTCTCTGTATTCACTGCTCTTTCAAACTGTGCAAATTGTAATTACTTAACCATTTTATTCTACTTTAAACATATATATATTTTTGTACCTTATGTTAATGTTTTGATGGGTAGTTAAGTGTCGAGCCCTTCGTGCGTGCTTGACCTTTGTGCGTGCAGCTCGCTTTTCTCTGGTCCTCAGAGGCTGCTTACTATGGTTAGCCTGCAGGGCTTACTCCATACCCAGCCCTGGGCTAAGAAGGTGTTCACATTACCTTCTCTTTCGGGGCTAATTCCAGATGCAAGTGCCAGTGTGAATCAGGGCCAGGAGTTCGAGGCTAGATAACTCTAACCCGCCAACCACAGTGCAGTTAACAATGTTTGTGTGATGAATTAGAAGAACTATTCAAACGATTGTAGCCTGGGGATATACAGTAGGTGTGGACGCTTGCACTTAGCTCTGCGCCATCAGAAACCTGTCTCTACTTGGTTGAAGTAAGCCCTGGGCTGTCCTAGCCTTGGGCTAGCATAAGCCGGGCTTTAAGCAGGGAGCAGGGTGATAGCCTGTGCTTCTGGGTGTGATAACCGATTATCTTCACCATGGAGGACTGGGTGAGCCCCAGACCCTTCTCTTGGGACAACCAAGGAATCGACTCATGTGTTAGGTTGAAGGGAAAGTTCGAAATCTGTCATTTGTCATCATAGAAACCGATTTCGGGGGCCGTTATTCATTAAAGTAAATAGTATTGAAATCCACCGGAATTGTAATTCCCCTGCATTAAGTAAAGTTAGGTTCCGGGAAAGTAGACATTGGAAAGATTTATTCAACATTATGAGAGGAGGGAGGGGGGCGGTGGGGGGGGGAATGTGTGTGCAACCTTGTGGGGGGGGGACGAACATGAAAGATATCTTCTTGCATAATCTTCAGATTTCAACCCATTTAATAAGCCTACTCTCATGCTTGTATGATTGTGCGTAAAACAAATACTTGACCTTTTATGATAGATAGCAATGGTGATGTGAGATGATGAATGAGTCTTCAAGGAGGAAGGAGATATTAGGGTAAGAGTAAGAAAAAGAAATGGAGGATCAAAGCATCTGCCAGCATCTCCTCTGGCCGTGTGTGGTCTACTATACACACATTTTCCCCACTTGCGGCCAAATGCGCGCACGCACACACACATGCACACACACCACCGTCACCGCAGTTTGGGATATAAACCAGGGTTACATAAGAGTTGTTCTGATGCAAGCTGATCTCACTTCACACAACACACACACGCACGCACACACACACTCGCACACGCACACATTAACACACATCCACACATCCACACAAACACACACACACACACACGCACATACATCTCTCTCCCGAGATCGCCACTATCTCATTATTACCAAGCTCTCAACTGCTACTTCTACATCTACTTCACGCTAAACTATGACATCATTACTTTGATGAAGGATCATGAAATACATAAGTCACTCGTATTTAGTCAGAACAAAGGCTTGACTTGGACCTTGTGCTTGTTTGTTTAAGAAGGACGGTACTTTACTAACTTTAATCTGATAGCGCCAGTCTGCTAGTGTCAGTATTGAAGCATAATTATGTTAGCTATTGTCTGCCAGATGCAACCTGCCTGCTTCAGTATTTTAGAGTCCAATGCTCCAGGATCCTTCTTCCTTCACTCGGCGGTTGTTAATCTGCCAGAAACGCTTTTGTCGGGACCACCTTGAGGTGAGCGTTTGGAGGTCCTCTGAGAGGTCATTTGTAACACAAGAAGAAGTACGCGCGCTTCTCATATCATCCTATTCAAAGTAACAGCAGCAGCATCATCATCTCCTAGACATTTAAATATTTGTCCCCGTTTAGCAGTCACTTTAATCCAAATTGCCGTACGGTGACCTCAGATGGAGGCATTAAGACGCAGTGAGGGGTCAGAGGTCATCTTAGCCCCCGGATGCCTTCGAGTGGAGCCGGGGATCAGGACCCAGAGCCTGTGAGCTGAGAGGGGATCTCTCTGCGCCCCATCAGTGTGTGTCTGCCGACGGCGGGAGGTCAGATGAGTTGAGCAGAGGAGTGTGATTTCCCCTAAG
>NC_079428.1:10459651-10462151 GCF_026213295.1 Gadus chalcogrammus | reverse complement strand
TCGGTCAGTTCGGCGAGTCTGGCGTCCCTCAGCTTGGATCTCATTCAGCCATAGCATTCACCCATGCACCTGTGTCTGAGAGAGTGTGTGTGTGTGTGTGTGTGTGTGTGTGTGTGTGTGTGTGTGTGTGTGTGTGTGTGTGTGTGTGTAGACGACGTCCATCTGTCAGTTTGTATGACGAACTCTCAGTCGGTTATTTCCTCGATCTGTCTTTCCGTCAGTCAATCTAGCCATGACACAGTGTGTCTATAAAGGTCTGTCCGTCCGTTTGTATTGCGATTCCGTCCGTCTGACCCTCTGTCCATCCGTCCGTCTGTCTGTCTGTTTATCTGGTACTCTGTGACTGATGACAGGATGTGTGTCTGTGTGAGATGATTAACATATTTGACTGTGCCCTTATGAGTACACATTGTCGATACCTGCACAACTGTGTGTGTGTTTGTGTGTGTGTGTGTGTGTGTGTGTGTGCAACTCACCCTACCCTGCATGTGGAAATTACTACAGAAAGAGAGATAGGGTGAGAGAGAGGTATCGAGAGGTAGAGAGAGGCAGAGAGAGGTATAGAGTTAGAGAGAGGTAGGTAGAGCGAGAGGGATGACAGCGCTCATAAATCTGTCATTTTTAACCACTTTCTGGTCCAGTAATGATGAAGTAGACGGAGAAGGAAGGGACGGGAGAGACAGCGAGAGAGAAAAGGGAGACCAGAAGAGGGAGAGACATGGGCTTGAAACGCTAATCAGGGAGAGAAGGATGAACAGAGACGAGGAAGGAGAAGATGAAGAGCAGGAGAGGAAATACAACAGGAAGGAGAAGAAGGGAAATGAAGGGAGCGTCTACTGAGGAGAGAGAGAGAGGGACATGGAGAGAGGGAGAGAGAAAAAGATGGAGAGAGAGGGGGAGAGAGAGAGAGGGAGGGAGAGAGGGAGGGAGAGAGAGAGAGAGGTGGAGGGAGAGAGAGAGAGGGAGAGGGAGAGGGAGGGAGAGAGAGCAGACGAGGAGAACAAACCGCCATATCAGCAGAGAGGCGGGCGAACAAGGAACAGAGTGAGCGAGAGGAGGGGCTGTGATAAAGAGAGAGAGATTGAGAGAGGGTAGAGAGAGACAGAGAGAGAGAGAAGGGAAGAGTGAGAGAGAGAGAGAGAGAGAGAGAGAGAGAGAGAGAGAGAGAGAGAGAGAGACTAAGAGAGGGGGTAGGGGACTGGAAGAGATGAACGAGGGACCATGTCGCATCGGAAATTCACTTTGCAGCGCGTGTGTGTGTGCGTGCGCGTCCGTGCACGTTGCAGAGCTGCACACCATGTTAACCCAGAGTAAACACTCAAGCAACATCCCTCCAGGGTCAGTCGTCTGTGTGCGTGGTTGTGCATGTGCGTGAGCGTGTGTGCGTTTGCGTGTGGGTGTTTTTCTGTGTCTGTCTGTGTGAGTCTGCTATCCATGCAGCATTGACGTGTGTATTTGCAGCACACAGTACTTGTGTGTTTGAATGCGTGTGTGTGTGTGTGCCTGTGTGTCTCATCCATCCGGCTCTGCTTCGCCACAGGATGGAGTGAACACACAGCCCCGTGCACCACTGCTGATCATTTGACCTTGGACGTGTTCAGAATCCCTGGCGTTGAGATGCACGTCTGCACGGCCGCCGGGTAGTGGCGGTGTCAGCGCTGGACTCCGTCTGAGGCCGGGGCAGACAACACAGCTCACAACGTGTCCGGTTCTGTGACGCTTCGAGTCTAATTGTATCGGTTCCGCTGATTAGCGATTACGAGTGTGGTAGTAAAAGCCCGGGAAGGGTGTTCATCGATATTGAGTGCATTTAATCAGTGTCTTCAAATCAGTTGACGTCGATATGTTCCCTGCTGGGACTGTTATGTCCACCATCTTGGTTTCGGGGGAGATGTTGACGCAGTTAAAACGGGTCGGGTTCATTTTCTGGTGGCTCTGTGGCTCAGCTGTGCTGGGGCGCTAAGCACATGGGCTTTACACCTCGTAGCAACCTTGTGTTAGATTCCCGCCTGCGGTCCTATTGCTCCACGTCAGTGACTCCCGCTTTCAACCTGCTTCCCTGCATTAACTTGTCTGTCCTATTCTAGGAAAAAAGCATTTTCTCCCCACATGCTGTTGATTGAATGAATGAAGAAGTTCTACATTTCTTGTGAAAACTGAAAACATTCCATCTGAACTATCCGATTGGTTGGATGGCTTCTGAGAGTGGCAATCTCTCTATGGTCACGGCCCGGCGCGAAACTCGATTGCAGGGTTACCATAGTGATTGGTTCCATATTTAGGGGTTGAATGCATATCTTTACTCTGCCTCTCTCTCTCTCTCTCTCTCTCTCTCTCTCTCTCTCTCTCTCTCTCTCTCTCTCTCTCTCTCTCTCTCTAGTTACAAATGCAACAATGATAATACAATAAACAGTGTGAAATATTACATTAATCAATACATTATTTAATTTCTCTCTTTCTCTCTCTCTAGATCTCTCTCTATATGATACAGTCTCTCCAT
>NC_079428.1:10447151-10454651 GCF_026213295.1 Gadus chalcogrammus | reverse complement strand
AAATATCCACGTGAACCTCTGGAGCACACGCACGCTTCTGACCTGCCTCCACGTTGTTCGCTTCAGAAGTCCCTAACTTCTACTCTCACCTGACCTTTATTGCAGTAGGCTACTTTAAATGTGAATAAGTGCACACGTAAATCTAGATTTTATTTTAATAAAGTATTTATTATTCAGCAGGAGGCAGTCTACGTAATGATTTTGGGTTACGTATGGGAAGTGTCCCTAAGCTGAGACCGAACTGACGCACCTTGCTGTCTCCAGTCGTCTCGACTGGAATCCGTTTTGTACTATGGTCGATTCGAAACCAAGACATATTCCTCGCAGTCTGTTTTTATTCCATTTTATTGACATTGGTTACATAGAGTCCAATGGGGTTGAATCCAGTCCACCGGAAGGTTCTCATCCGGTTACTCTGCAGACATGGAGAGATTGAGGGGCTGGCTCAGAGAGAGGGGTGGGGGTGACACTGATGTGGAGGAGGGGAGGACATGATGTAAGGTCATTGGTGGAGATGGAGGTGGGTTGGGGGGGAGAGATAAAAAGAGCGAGGGCTGAGAGACAGCCCCCCACTGTCCGTGTTAGATAATGCGGTGAGTTATGGTAATTGTGCAGATGTTTATCGTGTCGCTGATAAGCTTGAGTGGAATTGATTTGTTGTTGCGGTGTGTGTGTGTGTGTGTGTGTGTGTGTGTGTGTGTGTGTGTGTGTGTGTGTGTGTGTGTGTGTGTGTGTGTGTGTGTGTGTGTGTGTGTGTGTGTGTGTGTGTGTGTGTGTGTGTCAAAGTGCTAAGTGTGTGTGTGTGTGTGGGTGTGGGTGTGGGTGTGTGGGTGTCAAAGTGTGTGTGTGTGTGTGTGTGTGTGTGTGTGTGTGTGTGTGTGTGTGTGTGTGTGTGTGTGTGTGTGTGTGTGTGTGTGTGTGTGTGTGTGTGTGTGTGTGTGTGTGTTTTGGCAGTCACCCTGAATATATTTTAGGAAACCATGAAAGTGCACGGCGGTCACCATTTTAGTGACATCATGGAATTGGATGTTGTTGCCCCTGGCAACTGAATATCTCTGATCACACTGACCGAGGTAAATCTATTTTTTAGTTGAATATGATCCTCATCGATGGTGGACAATCCTAATCTAAACAATTTCATCAACCTTCGTTGGGTGGTAAAAAGTCGTTCGGTGGTAACGATTATAATTTATTATCATTAATATAATTTGCTGATTTGATGATCGAGCAACGACACAAATGCATCACAGTTTAATGTTACAGTTGATGCTTAAAAAATTCCAAAACCTTTTTACTTTACACCTTTAAATTGTAACAGCATACTTTAGCGTTAAAACAATTGTAACACCAAAAAGTGGCTTCAAAGTGGTTGAATATTTGTTTGCATATATTTTTTATACTAAATAGTTTTCCTTGCAAACACAATTTTCTAGCCTGTAGGGGGTGACACATATGAACTATCTCGCAGCTGTGAAAATATATTGTAGTTATTGCTGTTATTTTTAATAATTGCGTGTGTGTGTGCGTGTGTGTGTGTGTGTGTCTGTGTGTGTGTGTGTGTGTCTGTGTGTCTGTGTGTGTTTGGTACATTGTGTATAGAACATATCCAATGCTATTCCGCTGGTTTCTGTCCCACGAAAACTGCACATTAATGCAGTTCTAGTATTAAAGATTCTGCACAATTACCAGCTTTAATACTACTACAAGTACTACCACTACTACGATTCTGCTATATACTTCTATATCTTGGAGTTTAATATTTTTTTTACTTTTACTAGTACTACTTCTTTACTGGTACAAACTGCTAAATAGTAGAGGAGTATTCTGAAACTGTGTGTGTGTGTGTGTGTGTGTGTGTGTGTGTGTGTGTGTGTGTGTGTGTGTGTGTGTGTGTGTGTGTGTGTGTGTGTGTGTGTGTGTGTGTGTGTGTGTGTGTGTGTGTGTGTGTATATTCAGCCTTTAGGCGGTCTGTGCAATTTCATGTCTCAAATGGAGCTAATCTTTCTCTCTCACACAAACAAACACACACGCACACGCACACGCACACACACATAGCCTGTAGCCGAAATGTGACCCTAATGAGTGACCACAGATCACAGTACTTACTGACCTGGCCTCGGCCAATCACAGCCAGCCTGCTGGTCACATTGGACCCCTACGACAAGGTTAACTGCCTGGACTACAGGAAGCAGTGCCAAAACAAACCAGCCTCATAAAACCGTCATGTAAATGCTGATAAGGTGATCTGGGAATTGTAGTCCATTTCCCTCCGGTCTTGTGTGAGGTAATTTTGAATGTGGAGTCTGGACAAACAGGAAGTGTTGATCTTATGATGTATGTTTCTGTTGTTGACTTATAAAGAACATATAAATCAAAATGGGGCTTGTACATCAGAATGCATAATGAGAATTCAGGTTGCCTATTCTTTGCCAGTTTGAGATGCCTTGAGAGAGAGTGGAAGCATAACTTAACCTCGGCCAATCAAAACTTTATTTAGGCATATCTCACACGAGAAACGCTGTTTCAATCACAACCATGTCTCCCGATAAGGACAAACAATTTCACGATTAATCACTGAACCATGAACCAAACACCAATGCTACCAATAACATTCCTTTGCTTCTCGCCTTCCGCCGTGGGGGCCTATTACGATGTAGATGTGACGTTGGCGATGTACGAGCCCTACACACAAGGAAAATAGAACGAACGACAAGGGGGGCGATACAAAAGTTAAATTGAATACAACTTATTAGTAAGTAAAACACAATCAGAACTTCTATGGTGCATCTACAGATATTACCCATTTCTTTGAACATTTGAGGAGTATAGTAGAGCCTGATGGATGTGGGCACTTGGCAGGGACAACGCAACAAACCAGTTTAGTTTAGTTTCAGTCAGATGAAAGCCATGAGTGAGCTTTGTTGTGTGTTGTGTGTATGACACAGTGTAGAATATCTCGCTCTCCTCTCCGTGTTCCTTAGGACTTTCACTTGTTAACGTTAAAGGCAGTCCGTTAATGTTAAGATGATACAGTGCGAAGTGAAAGGACAGCATTTTATTTATTTCCTGGTGAGAGGAGGAGTGGCCATGTTGTGATGGAGTTAGGAGCAGGAGAGATGAGGATGGAGAGGAAACGACTCCATGGCGGGTCTGGGGGCTGACTTTGTTATCTACTGTGGCAACTCTCTCTCTCTCTCCCGCTCTGTCTCCCTCTTACATCATGTCTTTTTCTCTCTCTATCGTGACATATCACACAGCATGTGGGAATTAAATATTAAGCACTTTGACAGCTATGCACAAACTAACTACACTACGCACACAGACACACAAAAACACAAGCATAAGGACACACAGATACTCAAACACACACACCGATACACAAATACCCAAACACTGACAAAAAAATTGAAATATAAACATAGGAACACTGACAAAATAACTCCACACAGAACCAAACAGTGCCAAAAAGGAACACATACACACAGATGGACCGAATGAATGAATGAATGAATGAATGAATCATGAATGAATGATTGATAAATGATGTGTGTTTGTGTGTGTGTTTGTCTTTTTGTTTGTCTGTATGTATAAACTACTGTGTGCCTGGGTGCTTGTGTGTGTCTGTCTATGTGTCTGTGCGTGTGCGTGTGTGTGGTTATCAGCCAGCCTGTGCGTCACTCTCTGGCTGTGGTCGGCCATGTTGGAGACACAGATCCGATGTTCTGCTCTTCACCAGAGAGATCTACGTCACCTCCTCGTGAGACGCTTAACCAGCTCAGACAGTCTGTGACTCACCCTCAACAGCTGTGTGTGTGTGTGTGTGTGAGTATGCAAATCTGGGTATGTGTGTCCGTCTATATGTGTGGATGTTTATATCTGTTTCATTCTCAATCACCATCATTACCAGATGAAACACACACACACACACACACACACACACACACACACACACACACACACACACACACACACACACACACACACACACACACACACACACACACACACACACACACACACACAGCAGAGAATGAATATTAATCATCACTTGATGTGCGACAGAAAGGCAATGGTAGAGAAAGGGGGCATTTAACGGAGAGAGTGGGAGAGAGAGGTAAAACATAATGGAGAGAGAGAGAACAATTGAAAATAGTCGTAAAACATGACAAAACTGAAGAGAGAAAATGCAAGAGAGAGAGAGAGAGAGAGAGAGATATAAAAAGATTGATAGAGCAGCAGGGTGCATAGCTAAATGACGGTTAGTGTGGTCATAGATGAACTATAATGTCTGATCACACACATGCACACACACACACACAAGCACGCCCATGCCTCCCCATCAGTGATCATTTAATGGATTGGTGCGCTAAAATGGTTGCTTCTGCGGTTAGATAGTTGTACTACCATTCTCTACTCGGTATTTGCTTCAGCATCAGACTGATCCAGTGTAACTACCAGGCTGGTTTGAGAAGATATCTGAAAAATTATTAAATATGTTAGCAATAGAGTTATGCTTATCAAACATGTATTATCATGTGTTGGTTTGGTTCATAAAGCCATGAACTCACTAGTTACATACATACTACGTGGTAATAATATGTTCGTAAAATCAGTGTCAGGATAGTTGTTTCCATGAGCGTGCAATAAGCTGATCTGTCCAGTAGGGGCAGTGCTGAGCTGTGGCAGGCAGCCACAGACACACACACACACACACGGACACACAGACACACAGACACACAGACACACAGACCCACAGACACACAGACACACACACACAGACACACAGACACACACACACACACACACACACACACACACACACACACACACACACACACACACACACACACACACACACACATTTGCACACAAGCAAAAACAAAATGTGTATGTGGGAGCAATGGTAGTGCCTTATGTAATCTCTAATGAAACACCATCGCACACAGGAATGCGATTTATCTATTAGCCAGCTGGATCCTCACACCTGTGTGTGTGTGTGTGTGTGTGTGTGTGTGTGTGTGTTTATATCATAGAGGTATAATTTGTAACATAGGTTATTTCAGACTTCGCACTTTTTTATTCTCCCTCCCACCCCCTCTCTCTCTCTCTCTCTCTCTCTCTCTCTCTCTCTCTCTCTCTCTCTCTCTCTCTCTCTCTCTCTCTCTCTCTCTCTCTCTCTCTCTCTCTCTCTCTCTCTCTCTCTCTCTCTCTCATTTTCACTGGCTCCCCCCCTCCCTCCTTCCCCCCTTTCTATCCCTCCCCTCTCTCCTCTCCCATTCTTTCTCCTCCTAATCTATCCATCTCTCCCTCCCTCTTCCTCTTCTCTATCTCCATCCCTCTCTCCCGAACAGTCATCCCCTCTAGAAGAACAACACTAACGCTTGAGACTGTTGTGGTCTGGCCTGGCAGCCCGTCTCTCTGATTGACAGACAGAGTTCCCCTTGTTGTTCCGCTCATTCCTTTATATCCTCTGACAATGTGTCTGTCTGGGGGGGTTAGGGTTAGGGGCCGGGTTATCGACGGTTCTCAAACGTTCTTAGACGTTTTCTTATACTTGACCGTCCTAATCTGGAATTACTATTCAGTCACTTCGCACAAAAGTAGCTTAGAGTGAATGCAGATACATGTCATTTAGGAGCAGGAAGGGGTTTTATTATCATAATTATATTATAATACGGTTTGGTTATTATAACAATGATTAATTTCCTTTTCATTAAAGTCATCTCAAAGTACAGAACATGCAAATTCAGCTAAAGCAAAGAAACGCTAACTAGTAATTAAGTTAAACTAACTAAATGCCTTCCTGTACGAGAAGGTCTTTAACCTAGATTGTCCTTTCCCAGTAGTATCCTCTTCTTGTGTTATTCTGTGGTACAGAGGGACTATAAAACCACTAGGATGGGATATCCAGCAGATTGGAAGACGCTTTTATTTTTCCCTGAGGGTTATAATTAGCCATTTCCCTTCCGTAAAAATGATACCCAATACCAGCAGGTGTATTTGCATAGCGATCCAGCAGGGTAAAGTGGTATTTTAAAGGACTTCTACATTGATATTGACCGTAGGTACTCCCAGCCACTGAACTCATTGTTTGCTCTGTGATTAATTGATTCAGGTATGGTTTGTGCTTTCTGTTTTCTTTTTTTTATGTGGCGTTTGGCGGAATTGGGTCAAATTCTCGGTTTGAGTTTGTGTCTTTTATCAATTCTTGTTCTCTCATTTCTTTCCATTATTCACCTCTTTTTTTATAACCCTGCGTTTATCTCCTCTCCTCTTCTCTCTCCATCTCTCCTCTCTTCTCATCTCTCTCTTTTCTTCTATCCATCTCTTCTCCGTACTCATCTCTCTCCTCTCTACGAATCTCTGTCCTCTCCTCTCCTCTCCTCTCCTCCTCTTCCATCTCTCCTCTCTACTCATCTCTCTCTTTTCTTCTATCCATCTCTCCTCTGCACTCGTCTCTCTCCTCTCTCTCCATCTCTCCCCTCCACTCCCTCTCTCTCCTCACCCCCCTGTCCTGCTCTCTCCCTCCTTTCTCCCCACTCCTCCCCTCTTCCCCCCCTCTGCCTGTTTTTAATCACTCTTGGCTTGACGTATATTTTTAATGGCCGATGTAAACCTGTGTTGTAAATGTCTTGCTGAGGCAGGACAAAATGTTCCCAACTCTCGCTTCCCTGCTGAGTAGACTATCTTCTCTAGTGTGTCTACTTTTGTGTCTCGATGAACTAGTGTAGTGAGTCTATTCTAAATTGTCTATTGTAGTGTATCTACTCTAGCGTACTTAGTTTACAAATTCCATCGTACCTATTCTATTATATATATTCTAGAGTGTCTATTCTAGGGTGTCTGGTCACGTGCATCTGGTCTAGTCAGTCACTAGAATAGATGCAGTGGAGTGTAGTGTGTTTAGTGTATCTACTCTAGTTTACTTAGTGTACATATTCTAGTGCACCCATTCTATTATACCTACTCCAGAGTGTTTCTTCTATATCTGTTCTCGTGCATCTAGTCCAGTCAGTAGAATAGATGCACTCGAGTGTAGTGTGTTTAGGGTATCTAGTGTGCGTCTACACTGGTGCATATGGAGGGGCTGTTCTCGTGTATCCGCTCCGATGGATCTCATGTGTTTCCCTCTTTTCTGGATCCTGTACAGCTGTTTATCTCTGAAGTAGGTCGTCTTTGGCTCTCATTAGGCTGTGGCGTGTTGACGAAAAACGTTCCTCATGCGCCAGAACCTCTGTAAGCGGTGTTCACTCCTCCTCTCTGCTCCTGCTCCTCCTCCTCCTCCTCTCTCCTCCTCCTCCTCTCTCCTCCTCCTCCTCCTCCTCCTCCTCCTCTCTCCTCCTCTCCCCCTCCTCCTCCATCCCCTCTCTCAGCGTAGATTCTCCTTGACAACAAGGTGCTTATGTAATGCGCGTCTCTGAGCATCAGATATGCAAATACCCTCTGTGTTTATTTACATGCTAGTTCCCTCAGCCTCACCCTTCAGCTCCTTGTCGCCTC
>NC_079428.1:10439651-10444651 GCF_026213295.1 Gadus chalcogrammus | reverse complement strand
TTTTTGTCAATACTCTACTAGCAATATTCTATGGATTCTTACATAATCTCTATATTATATCTATCTTCTGTCTATAATATATCTATATCATGCTGCTACTACTGTGTTCATTACTAATACTATGATTACTACTACTGTAACTACTACTTCTAGTTATGCTACTACTACTACATCTCTTACTACTACTACTATTTGTAGTAGTAGTGTCTATAAGTTGTATTAGTTCTGCTATTGATGTTACTTATATGCTATTAATACCAGTACAGTGAATCCTACTACTACTGATGCTGTGGCTAATAATATTTGTTTTGTTATATTATCAAAAGTGTATGCACTGATCTTCTGTGTGTGTTTGTGTGTGTGTGTGGTAATGTGTTTAGCTGTCTGAGTGTGTGTGTGTGTGTGTGTGTGTGTGTGTGTGTGTGTGTGTGTGTGTGTGTGTGTGTGTGTGTGTGTGTGTGTGTGTGTGTGTGTGTGTGTGTGTGTGTGTGTGTGTCTATCGTCTGTGCATGTGTCTTTGTGTCTGTGTGTGTGTAAGCGAGTGGGTATGTGTGTGTGTCTGTGTGTGTGTGTGTGTGTGTGTGTGTGTGTGCGCACTCGTATGTGTCAATGTTTATTTCAGATAGTCCAGACTGTGTGTGATGAAAACAACATGCATGCAGTCAGAGGTTGATAGAACACAGATATGGCAGACCATGTGTGTGTGTGTGTGTGCACATTTCATACCAGTGTCCATCCCTGTGTGTGTCCATCTGTTTCGCGGGTTATATAACACCAGCATAAAGCGATTCTCTCTCTCTCTCTCTCTCTCTCTCTCTCTCTCTCTCTCTCTCTCTCTCTCTCTCTCTCTCTCTCTCTCTCTCTCTCTCTCTCTCTCTCTCTCTCTTTCACCCCTGGCCAAACAACACTCTCACATGAAGCATTGCTCTTTCCCTCCATTCCTCTCCCTCGCTCCCTGCGTCTCCCTCTCTTCTCTCTTTCTTTTCTCTGTATTTCTCTCACAACTCCCCCTTCCTCTCTTTCAAATCCCTGACCATATAACACACTAGTAGCAATGCTCTCTCTCTCTCTCTCTCTCTCTCTCTCTCTCTCTCTCTCTCTCTCTCTCTCTCTCTCTCTCTCTCTCTCTCTCTCTCTCTCTCTCTCTCTCTCTCTCTCTCTCTCTCTCCCTGTCTCTCTGTCCATTTCTCTTTCTCCACCTCTAACTCACCATCTTTCTCTCCCATCCCTGAGCATACGACACAGACCATAAAACAATACCCTCTCCCTCTCCATTCCCCCAATCTCTCCCTCTCTCTATCCATCTCTACTCTCTCTCATTTCGTTCATCTCTCTCTCTCCCCTCCATCTCTCTTTCTATCTCTCTCTCCATCTCTCCCCTACATCTTTCTCTCCATCTCTCTCTCCATCTCAATCTCTCTTCTTCTCCCACCCTGAATATAACACAACTGTATTTAAGCAATGCTCCTCTCTCTCTCTCTCTCTCTCTCTCTCTCTCTCTCTCTCTCTCTCTCTCTCTCTCTCTCTCTCTCTCTCTCTCTCTCCTTCTCTCTCTCTCTCTCTGTCATTCTCTCTCTCTCTCTCTGTCATTCTCTACCTCGTTCTCCCGCGGTTGCTAACAGTGCAGTATAATCCTGGCTCCTCCCCTGGCAATGCTTGCTGGTTGTGTAGCCAGTTAGCTCTGTGTTGTTCCTGAATGAAATGCTTCACCGCTGGTAGAGTAGGGGAGAGGACCTTGGGATCCTATTGGTGGAGGGATTCGCTGTGTGTGTGTGTGTGTGTCTGTGTGTGTGTGTGTGTGTGTGTGTTTGTGTCTGTGTGTGTGTGTACATATTAATGCGTAACTGTGGTGTTGATTTTGCTATAGGGGTTTATATAGGGGGCAGCATATTCTAATGGTTATGGTGTTTGGCTCCCAACTGAAGGGTTCAGGGTTTGATCCCAGACGCCTGCGGCCTACCCGTAGGCATCCGTGTGCAACCGGTCCCCTAACCCCCATATCTGCTCCTTAATGACATATCTGTATTCACTGTCTCTTTGGATAAAAGTCTCCATCAAACTATCCATTTATTCAACGACTGTCTTGGTTGGTAAGGTGTGTGTGGGACTTGGAACCCTCATCTTCAAAGCCAATCTTGAGTTGCCGTAGCTACTAGAAGAGTGGAGAACAAGTGCAGTCCGTCCACCATCGTCATATTTAGGAGCCATTCGATACCTTCAATTTGTCAGCGTATAATTAACCTGCAATTAACCTTCCTGACCTGGGAACCAGAGCCCCCTGTGAACGTCAATGTCAACACACCACGCCTGGAACGTATTGCTAGCTAGCGACCTTCGTCACTCACCACGGTGTACGGGTTGTTAGCCATTAGCCGCTAGCATCACAGACAGCTCGGTCTTTACTGCTGCAGTGATTAAAAGTTGGAGTTTGTTTTCTTTTGTCCCCTCTCATCACTTAGCTGGAAGTCTCTGTCAGATAAATAGGATATGAATGGAACCAACTCAGTGTGAGGTAGAGTTAAATGTGTTCAGTTTTATTTAGATTTGTTAGTTTTAAGTATTTTACGTAATTTTTGCATTCTGAAGGACTTCGAATACGATGTTTAAAAAAAACATTGTTTTTTGAATAAGTTGTATCTAGTATCTCTAGAATTGACAATCAGTACTATTTACAATCAGTTTTTCTAATGAGTTTTATTGGAAACTAGTAAGATTCCTTAGAAGTAGTATTTAGAAGTAGTA
Organism: Gadus chalcogrammus; assembly: GCF_026213295.1. Taxonomy (NCBI): domain Eukaryota; kingdom Metazoa; phylum Chordata; class Actinopteri; order Gadiformes; family Gadidae; genus Gadus; species Gadus chalcogrammus. The sequence continues at coordinate 10,441,909 of NC_079428.1, read as the reverse complement.
GTACTGTATTTGGAATCATTAACCTTTTTTCCGTTTGAGTTACAATCTTGGACTAGTTTGAACTATGTTTTCTGAAGCAAATGTCAATGGAATTTCTGTAGCTGACCTCCACACAGACACACACACAAACACACAGACACACACACCCACACGGCATGTCAGAGAGAGTATTGTTGGTCAGTAGATCCTCTGTCTCCCCTCTCAATAGCTGACCCAAATATACAACATAGTGGGGCTGGGGTACACATTGTCCACCCTCAGCACTGACTGTACAGTACACACACACACACACACACACACACACACACACACACACACACACACACACACACACACACACACACACACACACACACACACACACACACACACACACACACACACACACACACACACACACACACACAGAAACACACACACACACACACACACACACACACACACACACACACACACACAGAAACACACACACAGAAACACACACACAGAAACACACTGACACAAACAAACACACACACTTACACACACACACACACGCACTCATGCACACGCACAAACACGCAGAGGAATGCGTGCACGGCCACATCAACGCATGCGTGGACACACAATACACATGCATAAACAAATAACATGGAGGGAACACAAAAGCCATGCATGGACACACACACACACACACACACAAACACACACACACACACACACTCACACACAGTAATTAAGAACAAGTGACCCCGTCCCCTTTCTTAACCCTTCGTCCAGACACGCCAGGCGACCACTCATGCTTCACAAACACTGTGCTGTGTGTGTGTGTGTGTGTGTGTGTGTGTGTGTGTGTGTGTGTGTGTGTGTGTGTGTGTGTGTGTGTGTGTGTGTGTGTGTGTGTGTGTGTGTGTGTGTGTGTGTGGGGGGGGGGGGGGTCTCATACCTTTACACCCCTTCCCCCCATCCCCTCCTTTTCCTCCATCCGCTCACTGACCCCAGACTCTGATCTAAGCCCACCAGCTCCTCTCCTTCTCAGTACAGCCCCTGCTCCAGGCCGGAGCCCACAGACTCTCTCTCTCTCTCTCTCTCTCCCTCTCTCTCTCTCTCTCTTGTGTGTCCTCTGATCTGCTGCTCTGTTGACCTGGACATTACAACCATTTTGCTCTTCAAACCGTTCTCTCCTGAAAGTGACACATTTTGTCAACTTGTGTTCAACCCTCCTCCTCTCTATACCTCCTCCTGTGCTCTTTCCGCTCCACTTCTTCTCCCGCTGTCTCTCCTGGCTTGGATTTTTACAACCGCTATGTTTTTTAAATCATCCTGTGCTCATTCAAGAAAGAGTGTTTTCGCCTCATCGCTAGCTTGTCTCGGTTGAGCACCAGGAGGACGTCAAGTAAGTGTCTCTGGTGGATTTTGTTGTTGTTCTTCAGTTGAGAGTCACACCCAGCTCCAGTCTTTATTTACCAATTATGTTACGATTCGTTTGGGCTGAAACGGTTTAATTGTCAAACGGCTGTTGATTATGATTCTTGTAAAACAGTGAGCCACTGTTTTATCGCTTCAATCTTAAATCTTTATCCCTTTGATTCTTGTGCTCTGATGTATACTCCGACCTTAACCTATTTGATGTAGTTTATTTGTCTGACAAAGAATCTGTCTTTCATGTCCCTCTGCGGACGTTCATTGACGTGCAGGCTTTGTATTTGACGGTTTGGAGCTTGAAACATTGGTACAGCCTTGACTTACGGGGAAACCCTTGAATATATACGGGGTTCGGGCAGCCTTTGAGCCTTGGCCGTGGCCTCTTTGTTTACAATGTTTTTAATCCCCTATAAACCATCTAGCCCATCTGGTTGCCCCAGTAACCCAAGATATTATTTGGGCACCACTGTCTTTGCAACGTGTAGAAAAGCTCTTCAATATTTTGGCCCTGCAGTTTAAAGAAGTCTGCATTGATGTGGAAAAACATTCATATTCATAATGAATAAATATTACTTTCTTTTGAGAGGTTTGGAAATGATTCATTAGGGCTATTTGTGATGAACAAAAGAGAAGATGTACAAACTGAATGGTGTAAGAATCTGCATCAGTACCAACACATTCACTCCCCCCCTATTGGCTGCGTAATGAGTGGGAGTTCAGCTTCCAGCACAGTCAAACCCACAGCCGAGAAATAGAGAAATAGAGAGCGAGATTGACGGTGACACGAGAGAAAGAGAGAGTGTGAGAGGGAGAGAGATGAGATAGAGAAAACTATACAGAGAGAGAGAGAGAGA